>NC_092334.1:318436875-318751250 GCF_046630445.1 Rutidosis leptorrhynchoides
AATAATAATAACAATATTAGTAATCATGATAATAATAATACATAATGATAATAATGGTATTAATGATAATCCTAGTACTCATAATAATATTATTTATTTTAGTATTGTAATAATAATATTAATAATAATGATAATAATGATAATAATAATAATAATAATAATAATAATAATGATAATAACAATAATAATAACAATAATAACAATGATAACTAATAATAATAATAATAATAATAATAATAATTATAATTATAATACATAACAATAATAATAATAATATAATATCAACAATAATAATAATAATAAAAGTTATAAAAACTACCTTATAAAACGGATTCTAAAAAAATAGGCTACTGCAGGGCTCGAACCCGTGACCTCCTGATAACCCGTAAACATCCTAAACCATCTAACCCATTCTATTTTTTTGAATTAAATTGCTACTCAAATAAGTATAATTCGTATCTGTCTGTTTCCCCTTTTTCCTCATTTTTCTCACAAATTTTAATTGACCATAAATCATAACTAACCATAAAACAAATTAATTGTTGTCTTTAGAATCCTAAACTGAAACAGAAACCAGTTGTATGTGTTTTAAATCAATTAACACAGAAAAGAAAAGAAACAGAAGTTGTACCGTTTGTTTATAAAGTCGTATGAACTCAATCATCAATTTCAAAATTTAAAACGTTTTAGCTCACGCTTTCTAAATGAAATAGGTTGTAAATTGTTTCTAGAAACTTTCTCAATTATCAATTTCAACAAAACATTAAAACAAAAACTAATTTCGTGAAGAACAAAAGTTGACTTTTTTTGATTATAAACTTTGACTTACGAATTCCTTCTTAATACCAAAAATTGGGATTGGAAACTTTCCAGAAAGTTTATATGGAAGATTTAGAACCGAACTGCATTAATAGATTCTAAAATAAAACAACAAATCGAAGTATTTAGAAAATGAAACATGAACAGAGCAGGCCCCTGTTCTTCGTTCTTTTTTTTTTAATTAAAAGTTGTTAAGGTTACTTGTAATTGATAATTGATAAAGTAAGGTCGACTCAATTATATAACACTGAATGTGATCAATGTTTATGGCATTTAAAGGTCAACAAGACTATTCGATCGGGTACAGAAAAATAAAAAAAATAGAATGCGAAATCGATGGCTAACGGATTTTGTCTGTGTTCTGTGATTGAATCCCAAGTTGGTACGATCAGAACACAGGAAATCAAATTACATAAAGTTTGAAAATGATTGTAAACTGAATTGATTCTCTCAAGTATAAATACATTTTTTTTATTTATGTTTATATATTTTTACTGTATTTATATATATTTATATATGAAATTGAGTATATGCGTATTGTATTCAGTATATATACATGTATATGTATCTGATTATGACCTGTATTAATAAATATACACTTGTATTAATAATAATATTAATACTAATAATAATTTTATAAATAATAATAATAAAATTAATAATAATGCTAATAATATCATTAATTATAATAATTAATAATTAATAATTAAATAATTTAATAATAATACTAATAGTGATATTAGCAAGAGTAATAATAATAATAATCATGATTTTTAACAAAAAGTAACTATAATAATAATAATAATAATATTTGTGGTGATACTAAATAATATGAGTTATATTAATATTATTTATGATACTAATAATATCAATAATAATGATATAAAAACTTATACATACCATATTATATATAATATATCTTTATATCTTATATTAGAATTGATATTACAATATTACAATTATTAATATTAATAATAACATTAATAATACTATTGAATGTAATAATCATAATATTGTTAATAACAATAATATTAAATATAATAATATTATATCAATCTATATATATATATATATATATATATCATGTTCGTATCTATAGATTATAATTAACAATATTGTTGATATTATAATATTATTATAACAATTATATTTATACTTGTATCATATATATATATATATATATATATATACCATTACTTATGTAATACATAATATATTGCATAATAACTTCTATTGAATATTTATTATTTATACATTATAAATATATTACAATATTATCATAACATATTTATATTTTCATTTTTTTATAACAACTTTTTATCTTGTGTAATATTTTACATAATTAACTGAATTGATTAAGTCATATTTTGATTTATTATATAAGGTGATGTTTATATATATTTATATATATATATATAACTAATTATATCAATCGTTCGTGAATCGTCGAGCACAGTAAAAGGGGAACTGATTTCATGAATATAGTTCCACAACTTTTGAGACTCAACATTACAGACTTTGCTTATCGTATCGAAATTATATAAAGATTAAGTTTAAATTTACTTGGAAATTTCCGGGTCGTCACAGTACCTACCCGTTAAAGAAATTTCGTCCCGAAATTTGATTGGGATCGTCATGGCTGACAATAAATATGTCTTTGCGACGCATATGGGCTGAAAATTAAAGTTTTATCATCATTGAGTAATATAGATAAAACAATTCGATTTTTGTGAAGAATACAAGTGAAGTTATCACAAAAGATTGAGATAGAGATTTAACTTTTGATGTAGTCACGGTGGGTTTTCGGAATTCGCGGAATTTAAAAAAATCTCTGAAATCTGAATAAGATCTGATTCATCAGGATTAAGAAAATTAGGATCCCTCTAATTAAATGTGGAAATTCATCTTGATTTCTTTATCAGATATTTCACTATAAATTAACTTCTTTCGTTCCATTATTTTCACCACTCCTATACTCAATTCTCAAATTTAAAAGATTGTGAAAATGCTTAATCCAGTTCTGATTCTTGTCCTTATCCTCACTATCGCAACAATCATTCTCCTTTTCCAACTTCCACCAGAGGAATCTATTTACTTCTACTTCGCCCTTGGGGTTATATTGTTTTTAAGTCTCCCGTGTCTTTATATTGCAATAAACATTGATATACACGGTTTGTAATTTCTGTATTATTGTTGAGCTTAATATTTCTTTTTATATTTTGGAGCTCCATGCTCTTGTTTTCTCTTGCCGGCTGCAAGTCAAGCGAATAAT
Organism: Rutidosis leptorrhynchoides; assembly: GCF_046630445.1. Taxonomy (NCBI): domain Eukaryota; kingdom Viridiplantae; phylum Streptophyta; class Magnoliopsida; order Asterales; family Asteraceae; genus Rutidosis; species Rutidosis leptorrhynchoides. The sequence goes on from NC_092334.1 coordinate 318,439,967, forward strand.
GGTCCAGAATTCGTAGGTATGAATTTTTGAATGAACATGACTAATGTTCTAAGAAAGAAATTGTAATAGTACGATATTGATTGGTTAAATTACCAAAATTTAAGAGAAAATATAGAACTATCAAGAAAATATGTTCTTGATATGTTTAGAGATTAGATAGAATGTAAGAGTCGTGTAACATGGCATATGATGACGTTATAGTCTGTGAATCATCACGTTCCATTAGAAACTCAGCATGACTTACTGTGATATAATCACGTTGATCAAGTGTCATTATATTATACTAACTTATGCATCAATTTCCAACACTACTTCAAAATCCTTCATATTTCAAATTCAATTTTTTTTTCTTCAGAATTTTAGAAACATATAACAGTTTCTTTTATGATATAACGCAGATAGAGTGGAGAGATAATTAATATCGAACAAGAATATTTATGAAGATATCTTTAGAAATATTGAAGATATTTATAATGAAAGATACAATAATATCTTATAATTCTACAATCAAAATGTGATGAAGAAATTCATTCACAATGATTTAGAATAATTACGGAATAAGGTATTCGCTAAAGATTTCATCAGAAACAGAATCATCTAGATTCTTTATGTACAAGTTTAGTCCTTGTGATTTGTTTAGAGTCTCCTTCATGGTTTGCTTAATTCGTTTTCCAGTTTCAACTTTTCTGAGCTTCACCAACATACAATTCTTTATCATCAAACTTTTGGCTGTTAAAACAGTCTTCAGTTTTCGCTGCTTCATTAGCTTTTTCAACACTCAGGATATTGATTCGTAGACTGGGTGTTTCTCAGAAATTCAGAATTGAAGGTTTTAATTCTAGGAGGTAAATGTTATATATATTCATATAACTGTTGATGTATAAACATTGTAAGATTCGAAATACTAATTGCTGATTCTCGGTAATTGGTATGGCAATTCTCGTTACAAAACACGAATGAGTATATGTAAGGGTTTTAATGAACAAACATAATGGTTCTTCGAAGAGACTTAAGCCAATGAGTAATGAAGTTGCTGGTAAATTTACTACTAAGGTGGTGGAATGTAATTGGTTCTCCAGTAACGATGATGAAGAGCAGATTTATATGTCAAGATTTATAATAAAGCTTATTCGAATAAAAGTCAAAGTTGATTTGCTAAAGCTGTGACAAAATTGGCTAATTTGGAAGGGATTGCAAAGTGATTTTCTGTAATAACAATGCCAAAGGAGCTAGCACAGATACGTGTTAAACATTTACTCAGGTTCCGAGTGTTTTCAGGTACATAACTATATGCATCAATCTTTTCTTCCATAGATGAAGTACGGTTGGTTCATCCTATCGATTGAAGTGCTTTCAAGAATTATGAAAGATTTGAATCGCAGATTGTAATCGTCAAGATACAAATGAGGTTTAAGATGAAATCAAGTGGCAAACTTGAAGAATTGTTTAGATTCATATGTTATAATCAATATTTTAATTCATTTTAAATGTCCAATATTGACAGTTCACAGTTAGCAGTCGACAATTTGTAGTTCAACAACTCATATATAGTTTAATATATAATATTCGAATTAATTAATACGTATCGTGACCCGTTATATACATGTCTCAGACTCGATCACAACTCAAAGTATATATATTATTGTAGAATTAACCTCAACCCTGTATAGCTAACTCAAGCATTACTGCATATAGAGTGTCTATGGTTATTCCAAATAATATATATAGATGCGTCGATATGATATGTCAAAACCTTGTATACGTGTCCCGATATTTAAACTGCGTAAAATAAATAACAGAAATTAAATGACGATAAATAAAATTGCGAGAATTAAAATTGCGATAAATAAATTGCGATAAATAAATTGCTATAAATAAAAGGTAATACGGATTTAACAGTTAGCTAGGAACAGTTAGCGTGGATTCTTAACAAAATTTCTCATAGTTAATTTGTTTGTTTCTAACAAATTTTATTTTGTCCAATGTTTTCTTCATTATGCCACTTGTTGGATTCTGATAAATCAAAATCCAAATATGAAATTGGATGAAAATAGTTATTCTGTGGTGAACGGATTCGTATATCTGTGGATGTAGGTAGGATAGTAAATGACTGTTGAATCGGAATTGAAAGAATGTACAGTGTAACTTATTAATGTGAAATCTAAATATTCTTCGGGTATTACCTACCCGTTAAAATATTTTCACCATTAATAATTTGTATAAAAGAATTATAATCTTTATGAAAACATATATGCATATATATTTTCTTTAGATGTAATAATGGTTTTCATGAGTTAATATGATATTAACTCATCTGATTTACCGTTAGAACAAGAATATATAATTTCTAAAACATTAGAGATTACATAATCGCCATGTCGAACGAAGATAAATGATGTAGAACGTCATGTAGAACGATGATTATACTCTAGATACAGAATGAGATGTTGAGGCATGTGATGTTGAAACTTGGGTTGTTGGTGGTACTGTTGGTTCCGGTGATGTTGCTGAAGCTGGTAAGTTTCGCACCATATTCTTCAAATTAATTACTCGAGCACGAAGTTCGTTGACTTCTTCTATTACCCATGAATGATTGACGGTTGGAACGAGCTGATGAATAAGGTTCAAAATTTGGGATATCATATAATCGTTGTGGGATATCCTGGCAATGAGGGTGAATATGGTGTTTCGTACAGGTTCGCCGGTAAGTACTTCAGGTTCTTCGCCAAGAGGTGAATTTGATTAATGGAAAGGATCGCCTTATTCTCATCTCCATTGATTAATGCGACTACGAACCCATCAGATGAATTGGGGATGGATGATTGGTTGGTTCATTCTGGTGACACTGCTTTCGGAGCTCGAGTGAAACTCCATATCGGAATAGCTGTCGGAATCTAAGGAATCTGAACTAGTTGCGAGTTCCATCTTGTACGGTTAGATAAAGGGTTTTCGATATGAAATGCTTTTCGGATATCGGATAATATTCTAATTACATAGGATACCTAAATATAGTACAGAAGATCCCGTAGATTACGGAAGAATTTACGGAATATGTAAGGCAAAGTTTACAGTAACAGATACGCTAAGATATGAATTTTGTCTATACACTATTCATGCAATCAATGCAGTAAGACGTGTCTAGACTAAGAATGATAAGCAGATAATTTCCTAAGGATAGTAAGTAGATGATTTCTGACTAGAAATGATAAGAAAAACTTTTGACATGCAGACACGGTCGAAGTCCAGACTCACTCATGCATCTAAACAACTATCAGTTAGACACACTAATGCAAGACCTAGTTCGACCACTGCTCTGATACCAAATGAAAGGACCCGTTCATATTGATTATAAACGATTTATATTAGTTAATTACATCGCGGAGTACTTAACCTCTATATGATACATTTTACAAACATTGCATTCGTTTTTAAAAGACAAACTTTCATTACATTGAAAGTTGACGGCATGCATACCATTTCATAATATATCCAACTATAATTGACTTAATAATAATCTTGATGAACTCAACAACTCGAATGCAACGTCTTTTGAAATATGTCATGAATGACTCCAAGTAATATCTTTAAAATGAGCAAATGCACAGTGGAAGATTTCTTTCATACCTGAGAATAAACATGCTTTCAAGTGTCAACTAAAAGGTTGGTGAGTTCATTAGTTTATCATAACAATCATTTCCATAAATTTAATAGACCACAAGATTTTCATTTCATTTATCATAAACATCATCTCATATCAAGCATTTCGCAAACTGCATAGAGATAAAAATCATTGATATGGTGAACGCTTGATAACCGAACTAACATGATGCATATAGAATATCCCCATCATTCCGGGACTCTCATCGGACATGATAATCGAAGTACTAAAGCATTCATAACCCGAATGGGACGTGTCAAGGTCCATAGATCTATCTTTAGGATTCGCGTCAATTAGGGGCCATTTCCCTAATTCTTAGGCTACCAAGCTAAAAAGGGGCATATTCGATTCGATAATCTAACCATAGAATTTAGTTTCGATTACTTGTTTCTATTTCGTAAAACATTTATAAAAGCAGCGCATGTATTCTCAGTCCCAAAAATATATATTGCAAAAGCATTTAAAAAGGGAGCAAATGAAACTTACGATACGATATTTTGTAGTAAAAATATTCATACGATGATACTGAACAATGCAGGGTTGACCTCGGATTCACGAACCTATATGAATTATATTTCTATTAAAAACAAATAATAGAGATATCATAAATTCGTTTATTAATATATATTATTTATATATATTTTGTAGTTATATAAGATTTTTACTAGATTTCATTTAAAACATATGCTTTATTTTATATCTTAAATTATATGTTACATATATTTATTTTGTATATGTATTTAAAGTGACTAATATGGTTATATTAATATCTATATATATTTAGTATTGTATTAAAAATTCTCAATTTGTTGTATGTAAGTTTTTATATAGATAATGTTAATAAAATTTATATATAGTTATATGAAATATTAGTATAATTGTATTCTATGTAATAAGTACGTTTGATGTATAACATATTTATCTATTAAAAATATAGTTTTTGATAATACTAATGAATTACTAATGATAATAATAATAATAATAATAATAATACTAATAATGATGTTGTTAATCCTGATCCTTATAATAATAATAATAGAAATCTTAATAATAATGATAATATTAGTAATCATGATAATAATAATACATAATGATAATAATGGTATTAATGATAATCCTAGTACTCATAATAATATTATTTATTTTTGTATTGTAATAATAATATTAATAATAATGATAATAATAATAATAAAAATAATAATAATAATAATAATAATAATAATAATAATAATAATAATAATAATAATAATAACAACAACAATAATCACAATGATAACTAATAATAATAATTATTATTATTATAATTAAAATACATAACAATAATAACAATAATAATAATAATATCAATAATAATAATAATAATAATAATAAAAGTTATAAAAACTACCTTATAAAACAGATTCTAAATAAAATAGGCCACTGCAGGGCTCGAACCCGTGACCTCCTGATAACTCGTAAACATCCTAAACCATCTGATCCATCCTGTTTTTCTGAATTAAATTGCTACTCAAATAATTATAACTCGTATCTGTCTGTTTCCCCTTTTTCCTCATTTTTCTCACAAAATTTAATTGACCATAAATCATAACTAACCATAATACAAATTAATTGTTGTCTTTAGAATCCTAAACTGAAACAGAAACCAGTTGTATGTGTTTGAAATCAATTAAAACAGAAAAGAAAAGAAACAGAAGTTGTACCGTTCGTTTATAAAGCCGCTTGAACTCAATCATCAATTTCAAAATTTAAAACATTTTAGCTCACGCTTTCTAAATGAAATAGGTTGCAAATTGTTCCTAGAAACTTTCTCAATTATCAATTTCAACAAAAACATTAAAACAAAAACTAATTTCGTGAAGAACAAAAGTTGACTTTTTTTGATTTTAAAATTTGACTTACGAATTCCTTCTTGATACCAAAAATTGGGATTGGAAACTTTCCAGAAAGTTTATATGGAAGATTTAGAACCGAAATGCATTAATTGATTCTTAAATAAAACAACAAATCGATGGTTAGGCTGTTAAAGGTCTTGTTCTTCGTTCTTTTTTTTAATTAAAAGCTGTTAAGGTTACTTGTAATTGATAATTGATAAAGTAAGGTCGACTCAATTATATAACACTGAATGTGATCAATGTTTATGGCATTTAAAGGTCAACAAGACTATTCGATCGGGTACAAAAAAATTAAAAAAAATAGAATGAGAAATCGATGGCTAACAGATTTTGTCTGTGTTCTGTGATTAAATCCCTAGTTGGTACGATCAGAAGACATGAAATCAAATTACATAAAGTTTGAAAACGATTGTAAACTGAATTGATTCTCTCAAGTATAAATACGTTTTTTATTTATGTTTATATATTTTTACTGTATTTATATATATTTATATATGAAATTGAGTATATGCGTATTGTATTCAGTATATATACATGTATATGTATCTGAATATGACCTGTATTAATAAATATACACTTGTATTAATAATAATATTAATACTAATAATAAGTTTATAAATAATAATAATAAAATTAATAATAATGCTAATAATATCATTAATTCTAATAATTAATAATTAATTATTAAATAATTTAATAATAATACTAATAGTGATATTAACAAGAGTAATAATAATAATAATCATGATTTTTAACAAAAAGTAACTATAATAATAATAATATTTGTGGTGATACTAAATAATATGAGTTATATTAATATTATTTATGATAATAATAATATCAATAATAATGATATAATAACTTATACATATCATATTATATATAATATATCTTTATATCGTATATTACAATATTACAATTATTAATATTAATAATAACATTAATAATAATATTGAATGTAATAATCATAATATTGTTAATAACAATAATATTAAATATAATAATACTATATCAATCTATATATATCATGTTCGTATCTATAGATTATAATTAACAATATTGTTGATATTATAATATTATTATAACAATTATATTTATACTTGTATCATATATATATATATATATATATATATATATATATATATATATATATATATATATATATATACATATATATATATATATATATATATACATATATATATATATATATATATATATATATATATATGTATACATATATGTATATACATATATGTATACATATATGTATATACATATATGTATACATATATGTATATACATATATATATACATATATATATATATATATATATATATATATATATATATATATATATATATATATATATATATACATATATATATATACATATATATATATATATATATATATATATATATATATATATATACCATTACTTATGTAATACATAATATATTGCATATTAACTTCTATTGAATATTGAATATTTATACATTATAAATATATTACAATATTATCATAACATATTTATAGTTTAATTTTTTTTAACAACTTTTTATCTTGTGTAATATTTTACATAATTAACTCAATTGATTAAGTCGTATTTCGATTTATTATATAAGGTGATGTTTATATATATTTATATATATATATATATAACTTATTATATCAATTGTTCGTGAATCGTCGAGCATAGTCAAAGGGTAATTGATTTCATGAATATAGTTCCACAACTTTTCAGACTCAACATTACAGACTTTGCTTATCGTATCGGAATTATATAAAGATTAAGTTTAAATTTACTCGAAAATTTCCGGGTCGTCACAAGAAATTTGGATAGAACAATTGAAGTCGAACAACGGTCTACCGTGAAGTTGACCGTGTACCTGGTTTCTCAAAAACCATGTTACAGGACACCCACAGGCTGCCCTGTGGTCGACCATGGACCCAAACTGTGCACTACTTGAGTTTTCTATTCTTTTTGTTTTACTAATGTATTCACTCTAAGCTTTATTTGTAGTGACCCGAACTTTTCTATTTTTATATATATTAAATGAAATTGTTATTTACATGATTAAGTGTTTCTAACATGTTAAGCAATCAAACTTTTTAAGACTTGATTAATTGAAATAGGTTTCATATAGACAATTGACCACCCAAGTTGACCGGTGATTCACGAACGTTAAAACTTGTAAAAACTATATGATTTCATATATATGGATATATATATAGTTAACATGGTATTAAAATAAGTAAACATATCATTAAGTATATTAACATTGAACTACATATGTAAAAACAAGACTACTAACTTAAGGATTTCGAAACGAGGCATATATGTAACGATTATCGTTGTAACGACATTTAAATGTATATATATCATATTAAGATATATTAATACATCATAATATCATGATAATGTAATAATTTAACATCTCTTTAGATATAATAAATAATGGGTTAACAAACATTTAACAAGATCGTTAACCTAGAGGTTTCAAAACAACACTTACATGTAACGACTAACGATGACTTAACGACCCAGTTAAAATGTATATACATGTAGTGTTTTAATATGTATTCATACACTTTTAGAAGACTTCAATACAATTATCAAAATACTTCTACTTAACAAAAATGCTTACAATTACATCCTCGTTCAGTTTCATCAACAATTCTACTCGTATGCACCTGTATTCGTACTCGTACAATACACAGCTTTTAGATGTATGTACTATTGGTATATACACTCCAATGATTAGCTCTTAGTAGCCCATGTGAGTCACCTAACACATGTGGAAACCATCATTTGGCAACTAGCATGAAATATCTCATAAAATTATAAAAATATTAGTAATCATTCATGACTTATTTACAAGTAAACAAAATTACACATCCTTTATATCTAATCCATATACCATCGACCAAAAACACCTACAAACACTTTCATTCTTCAATTTTCTTCATCTAATTGATCTCTCTCAAGTTTTATCTTCAAGTTCTAAGTGTTCTTCATAAATTCTATAAGTTCTAGTTTCATAAAATCAAGAATACTTCCAAGTTTGCTAGCTTACTTCCAATCTTGTAAAGTGATCATCCAACCTCAAGAAATCTTTCTTATTTACAGTAACATATCTTTCTAATACAAGGTAATACTCATATTCAAACTTTGATTCAATTTCTATAACTATAACAATCTTATTTCGAGTGGAAATCTTACTTGAACTTGTTTTCGTGTCATGATTCTGCTTCAAGAACTTTCAAGCCATCCAAGGATCCTTTGAAGCTAGATCTATTTTTCTCATTTCTAGTAGGTTTACCTACTAAAATTAAGGTAGTAATGATGTTCATAACATCATTCGATTCATATATATAAAACTACCTTATTCGAAGGTTTAAACTTGTAATCACTAGAAAATAGTTTAGTTAATTCTAAACTTGTTCGCAAATAAAAGTTGATCCTTCTAACTTGACTTTTAAAATAAACTAGACACATGTTCTATATCTATATGATATGCTAACTTAATGATTTAAAACCTGAAAACACGAAAAACACCGTAAAACCGGATATACGCCGTCGTAGTAACACCACAGGCTGTTTTGGGTTAGTTAATTAAAAACTATGATAAACTTTGATTTAAAAGTTGTTATTTTGGGAAAATGATTTTTCTTATGAACATGAAACTATATTCAAAAATCATGGTTAAACTCAAAGTTGAAGTATGTTTTTCAAAATGGTCATCTAGACGTCGTTTTTTCGACTGAAATGACTACATTTACAAAAATAACTTGTAACCTGTATTTCCGACTATAAATCTGTACTTTTTCTGTTTAGATTCATAAAATAGAGTTCAATATGAAACCATAGCAATTTGATTCACTCAAAACGGATTTAAAACGAAGAAGTTATGGGTAAAACAAGATTGGATATTTTTTGATTGTTGTAGCTACGGGAAATATTGTAACAATTCTATACAAATCATATCCTAGCTAACTTACATTGTATTATACATATATTCTAATATATTATGTAATCTTGGGATACCATAGACACGTATGCAAATGTTTTGACATATCATATCGACCCATGTATATATATTATTTGGAACGACCATAGACACTCTATATGCAGTAATGTTGGAGTTAGCTATACAGGATTGAGGTTGATTCTAAAAATATATATACTTTGAGTTGTGATCTAGCCTGAGACGTGTATACACTGGGTCGTGGATTGATCCAAGATAATATATATCGATTTATTTCTGTACATCTAACTATGGACAACTAGTTGTAGGTTACTAACGAGGACAGCTGACTTAATAAACTTAAAACATCAAAACGTATTAAAAATGTTGTAAATATATTTTGAACATACTTTGATATATATGTACATATTTGTTATAGGTTCGTGAATCGACCAGTGTCCAAGTCTTACTTCCCGACGAAGTAAAAATCTGTGAAAGTGAGTTATAGTCCCACTTTTAAAAATCTAATATTTTGGGATGAGAATACATGCAATTTTATAAATGATTTACAAAATAGACACAAGTAAATGAAACTACTTTATATGGGTGAATGATTGAAGCCGAATATGCCCCTTTTTAGCTTGGTAGCCTAAGAATTTGGGAACAGACCCCCAAATTGACGCGAATCCTAAAGAATTTGGAATGCTTTAGTACTTCGAAATTATCATGTCCGATGGGTGTCCCGGAATGATGGGGATATTCTATATGCATCTTGTTAATGTCGGTTACCAGGTGTTCACCGTATGAATGATTTTTATCTCTATGTATGGGATGTATTGAAATATGAAATTTTGTGGTCTATTATTATGATTTGATAATATATAGGTTAAACCTATAACTCAACAACATTTTTGTTGATGTTTTAAGCATGTTTATTCTCAGGTGATTATTAAGAGCTTCCGCTGTTGCATACTAAAATAAGGACAAGATTTGGAGTCCATGCTTGTATGATATTGTGTAAAAACTGTATTCAAGAAACTTATTTTTGATGTAATATATTCTTAATGTAAACCATTATGTAATGGTCGTGTGTAAACGATATATTTTAGATTATCATTATTTGATAATCTATGTAATGTTTTTAAACCTTTATCGATAAAATAAAGGTTATGGTTGTTTTAAAAATGAATGCAGTCTTTGAAAAACATCTCATATAGAGGTCAAAATCTCGCGACAAAATCAATTAATATGGAACGTTTATAATCAATATGAATGGGACATTTCATTATTTGGTTTGGTCATTTGCTATAGTAAGTGTGCATTAGTGAACTTGTATATTTATGCTAAGATATCTACCATCACTTTTGGTTACAAGATAGAATCATGCATTCACAATATCTCACTAGAGATTTTTCATGATGGTTACATGTCCAAATGAAAGCAAGATGATCACAGGGGATCATGACAATTCGATCATCTCTTGATACTCATAATGTGCTTCATCTGCATGATCTAGGTTGTCAGAGACATCATCTCATGTGGATCACGAGCAATGGTAGTAGTAGAGATACGCGGGGAGGAAGAATAGTTGGTCAATAGTTTGAGATGTTCGAAGATGTGTGTTAGACGACGACCATAGGGAAGTGGTTGTGTATGATCTTGATTCAGATCATTCATTTGTGATGCCATTAAAAAGGCAATATTGACCAGCATTGACTGGTTCAGATACCACATCAGTCCTAGTTCAGTCACAGACAATCGATCATCATCATCTTTTTGGAAGAAGATGTTGCAGCGGACAATTGTATTCCATGTCTTATATTCAATCCGAATGTCACTGTCAAGAAGGCTCGCTTGTCAAAGTGCACTTAATTTGAGCTTTGAATTGAGAAGGAGAGAGGTAAGAGCCCTTCGCGGAATGCACCAAGGTAGGAGTTGTATACGATTTTGAGTAATATAGAATTCAGCTCCTTTTGATGGCACTCTAAGAATTTTGCCAAATAGTTGAAGTGTCATGAGATATTCTTGATCAAAGATTTTGAAGTTTACTTTGAGATCCGAGGTGAATTCAAAGTTTGAGTAGAATTCTTTGATAAGTGAAGGAAAGACATGAGTTTCAAGAAAGAGAAATAACCCCATCCTATTTTATCAAACTCTTCTTGAAGAGTAGGATAGTCATAGAAGAATACTTCACATTCTTCTTGAATGTGTCTTGACTCATTATGAGAGATTTTCGTCATGTCATTTGATGTTTTGTTGGGAACTCTTGACACTTTCAGATTAAAGTGATGCTTAGAGTTAGAGAATATAAATGGTTTAGAGGAACTCATTGCTTTGGAGTGCGAGATGTTCCTTGATTACCTTCCTTTAAAAAGAGTTTAGAAGATAGAGCTTTGAATGTCTTTACATCATTTTAGGTAATTGAAGGCTTCAAGAATTTTAAAGCATAGTTGATTATGATTGTATTTAGACATTGGATGCAGCGAAATAACATTAATTCGTAGTTGTTCGATATTTAATGAAGACAAAAGACTACTGCCAGAACATCTACGGTTGACTCCACGGTCGACCGTGACTCGACTGTGTTCGACCTGTTGTCTTTGTTTTAACATCAATATTTCTTGTCAAGTAAGTGTCATGCATTGCAACATATGTCTTGTTAAAACCTCATGCAACTAAAGTCCAAGTCATAATAACACAAATTACCAACAAATTAAAACAAGTTTATAACCAATATTTATCTTCAATCACTCTCCTCAGCAGCTCTACTTGAACCTTCTACATCAACATTTCTACTTGACCCGCATGATAGTGATCTAAACACTCCTTTCAATAACTTCTTCATTTTGGACTGAGTTTTTTTTGTTCTTGATCTGATTTTTGTAAATTTGATCCAGCTTTCCATTGATGTCCAAAGTATGAATGGATTCTGTAGTTTCTTTCTCATCACTGTCTGAGATTTTAATGGTCCTTTTTCTTGGTTCACTTAGCCCCGTCTCTTCAGTTGTTTTCCTTCTTTTGGAAGATGTTGCTTTTGGAGTTCCTTTTGCTTGTCCCTTAATAACATCAAGAGTGGGTTGGTAAGAATCAGGATGATTAATTTCAAGATACTCGAACAACTTGTTAAGATGCATCGTATATGGGAGTGCTCGAGTTGTCCCGGTGATGAGATTGTTCATTCTTCAAGCCATGAGAAAAGCAATGTTAACTGGTTCTTTATTTTTTAAATACCAGATTAATGCAAGTTAAGTGCCATGGATGTTGGAAAGATTTCTAGCTTTACAGTAGACGTTGAAACTGATCACTCGACTCCATAGTTTATATTTAGGAAGCTGGTGTCTTCCTAACACTCCTTTTTCAAAGATTTCTTCATGAGAGGCTTCAAAATTACATAACATATTAATCACGTCATTTGGATTAGAGAGGAAGCTTGGAAGATTGATTATGTCATGATGTCTGTTGTAGAATTCACGACCTTCGTAGGGAACTTCCAGTATTTCACCAAATTCCTTGAGGGTGAAGGAGTATGGTTTGTCACGAGGGATAAAAGAAACTCGGCCATTCTCGAAGGTGAACTTTGCATAGAATTCTCGAATGAGAGTTGGATAGATTGGACCATCAATGGTGGGGAATGTCTCCCAATTAAGTGCGGTGAAGGCATGCATAAGATCGGGCAATTGAGTATGTGCAACCCTTCTTCCCTCAGCTATCTTCCTATCACTGAGGAATTTCTTGTTTTAGTTGATCCTAAGACTTTGAGTTTTCATAGGATTATATGCTTTCTTTCCCCTTGATTCAACATCCTTGGTCCTTGCCATTTCTTATACAATAACACTATAACTCAATTTAAAGTATACGTATAAATGATTTAATTATGGAATCAATGTTTTGCAAACTTAGTTAACATTCATGCATGAGTGTGTTGATGTTATTTTCCTTCACATTCTCACCCTCTTTTGGTGATAATGTTCATATTTGTTAATGTTTTGATTATCATCAATACATGAGTGTTTTGATGTTAACATTCTCTACACTATCACTCACTTTTAGTGATAATGTACTTGCAAAAAATTAACAATGATTTTATGAAAACCTAATCTAACTATATGATGAACCCTAGAATTTATGACTTGAATTGATGCATTACTAATCACAATTTCAATGTTTTGAATGTTTCAAGAACACATTTGATTGTTTGCATCAATTTAAGGTTTTGGATTTTCAAGTTAGATTTCTTCAAATAATGTTTAAAGATTACAGCATACAAACACAATTGAATGAAGGAATTCATAGATTAATCTTACCGAGAATGAAGATTAAGATTGAGTGATTGCGAGTTCTTCGGTGTGCGGGTTGAAGCCTTGAGCCATGAGAGAGAGTGGATGTGTTTGATTTTGAGGGAAATAAAAAGTGAGGGTCTATTTAAGATTTAAAAGTCGTTAGAGGACGTGCGGTCAAACTACGGTCGATCGTGAATCCAGCCGTGGATAAGGAACACTCTGCGGTTAAGTGTACGGTCTGTCGTGGTTTGTCCGTGTAGCTTCAGGTATAGAAATTTGACCGTGTCTTCAAGTCGAGCGCGTTTTGGTGATTTTCTTCTATACAATACTTGAGGACAAGTTTTCTTTAATTAACATTGTATGATCACATCCAACCGATGTTTGATTATCAATGACACGTATGAAGGCACGTTTATATATATATATATATATATATATATATATATATATATATATATATATATATATATATATATACACACACACACACATGAAAGGACCCGTCCTAATCCATCTGGACGAAGTCCATATCGATTACAAACGATTCACAATAGTTGATTACATCGCGAGGTACTTGACCTCTATATGATACATTTTACAAACATTGCATTCATTTTTGAAAAGACAATCTTTCATTACATTGAAAGTTGACTGTATGCATACCATTTTATAATATATCTAACTATAATTGACTTAATAATAATCTTGATGAACTCAACGACTCGAATGCAACATCTTTTGAAATACGTCATGAATGACTCCAAATAATATCTTTAAAATGAGTAATTGCACAGCGGAAGATTTCTTTCGTACCTGAGAATAAACATGCTTTAAAGTGTCAACCAAAAGGTTGGTGAGTTCATTAGTTTATCATAAATAATCATTTCATCATTTTAATAGACCACTAGATTTCATATTTCCATTTCTCATAAACATACGTCCCATTCATAGAGACAAAAATATCATTCATATGGATAGAATATCCCCTATCATTCCGGGATCCTCCTTCGGACATGATATAAATTTCGAAGTACTAAAGCATCCGGTACTTTGGATGGGGCTTGTTGGGCCCGATAGATCTATCTTTAGGATTCGCGTCAATTAGGGTGTCTGTTCCCTAATTCTTAGATTACCAGACTTAATAAAAAGGGGTATATTCGATTTCGATCATTCAACCATATAATGTAGTTTCAATTACTTGTGTCTATTTCGTAAAACAGTTATAAAAACAGCGCATGTATTCTCAGTCCCAAAAATATATATTGCGAAAGCATTTAAAAAGGGAATAATGAAACTCACGCATATAAATATTGCAAAAACAGTTATTTAAACATTGCATGTATTCTCAGCCCAAAAAATGTAATGAGTAAAAAGGGAGCAAATGAAACTCACGCATATAAATATTGTAAAACAGTTAATAAAGTATTTGCATGTATTCCCAGCCCAAAAAATGTAAAGAGTAAAAGGGCAAATGAAACTCACCTAATGTATTTTGTAGTAAAAATACATATGACTATATTGAACAATGCAGGGTTGGCCTTGGATTCACGAACCTATATCATTTATATATATATTAAATCACATAATAATATTTAAATAAGTTGATATTATTAATATGCTAGTTTTAATATTATATATGGTACCTTAGTAAGTATGTTAATTGTTTCCATTTTATATAGTTAATATTTATATACTGGATTCTTATTAAAGTATTTTAATTAGAACATATATGATATATTAAAATTTATAGATATATGGTTATATTAAAATATATTTACATCTTTTATGTAATTTAATTAATAATAAAAAATAATACTATTTTGTTTTGAAAACAAAATAGTTTGTATTATTAACATAGGTATTATATATGTGTTAGATACAATTTATGTAATTTATATTTGCTGTAATAATAACAATAATATTAATAAAAATAATGATACTACCTTTAAAAGGAGACAAGCTTCATAAATATAAAAACGTCAGTGGCAGGGATTGAACCCGCGACCCCTTGTTCAACATCAGCACAGCCTAACCATTTGTCTGTTTCAATTTATCTATTATACCCCGGATTAAATTATATTTAACCCTTCATAGACTCCTTACAAGTTATATGCCCAAACTGAAGTAACAAACAGATATCGACCCAGATTTATTTTCGGCCCACCAGCATGTTCTAAGCCTAATCTCATCACAAACCCAATAAACATAATAGCCCAGAAATCCTAAAGGTTTTCGGTTTATATGTATCATCATAGAATCATTCAACTTCTCATCTCCCTCTTGTAATTCATTCTTTATTCGTCCATTACTCCTCGTCTTTTCCCTAACTATCATCATTTTTATCGTTATTTTATTTCCACCATGCACATCATCATTGTCCACCACCATATGAATCTTTCATAAACAAAAGCATACTCATCAATATATCTATCGTATTGTCCCAATATAATAATATAAAAAAAACGGTGGCCCAACCTAAATAAAGTTTAGCGGTAATGATCGGTTTGCATTTTAAAACTCGATGGCACAGCATGCGAATGATTTAAATTATATAATTATGAGAAGTGTACATCCACTAACCTTTATCATTCCAAGTGGGTCATCACCTTCATTCTTTATTCGAATAGCCATATAAAAAGGAGAAACTTTTCGGTGGTGGTTTGGTAATGGAAAGGTGATTAAACAAATTTACAAAGACTCCTCTTTTCCTTTTATATAATCGACAGAACCAGTATTCAAAATTTACCAACCACACACTACCCTCTTTATCGAACAGAAAGGAAAAAAAAAATATACAGCGATTATATAACATAAAGCAAACAGGCGACAGCATGGTGTTTTCAGCAGGAATATGTTATAATAGCGGTTTGGTTGATTAGGTGTTTTAATGGAGGTCGATGACATCGTTTGGATCAGGAACAGAAATATTAGTAGCTGCAGTGCAGCGACATACAACAGCAACAATAAGTGTAATAGAAGCTTGAATTACATCAACAAAAAAAAAAAATTGGAGTTGGGTTTTGTCGAGCAGTTGCACAGGAAGGAAAAGGAATAAAGATGTCGATGGTGGTGGTTTAATCGGTGGTTCATGAGGTACTAGTCAATAGAACTAATACGAAAACATGCATGTGAAAGATTTGGATTAATTTGGTTGTTTTATAGCAGATGAAGGTCGACCGAAGAAATCGAATGGGAAGAAAAAAAAATATAATTGAAAAGAGATGGGGACGTGAAACAGATTCATTCAATCTGTGATTTAATCTCAACAACTAGATATAGGTCGTACAAATCTAATATAGGAGGAGAAGAAAAAAATAACACAAAGTAAATTTGTTAACCTATTCGCACGTCATATGATTCTGAATATCTTTTGATATCAGATAGAGAACAATTTGATTTTTGTAACTGATTGTGACATATAACAAATTTTGATTCTTTTATATAAATATATATGTATTTGTCTTCTTAGTTATTAAATAAAGGATAATACCGATTTATATATATATATATATATATATATATATATATATATATATATATATATAACTGTTTTATATTTCTGTATATACATATATATTTATATTAGTATTTTTATATGTATTTCGTATATATGTATTTGTGTTTATATATAATAATTAATCGGTAATTATAACTACCTTGTTATAAATAATACAAAAATTTATAATAATATGATATTAATAATATTAATACCAATAAGAGTAATATAAATAATAAAACTGATAATTGTTAATATTCTTGTTAGTAATGATCATAATTATTATGAAATATATAACACTAATATTATTTATAGCACTAATACTAATTATACAAATAATAACAATAATATTACTGATAATAATAATGTATCAATTTTCATAATTTATGTATTATCTATTTATATTAATACTATATCTATCATTGACCTTAATAAAAATATTTTTATTATTAGTGGTACTAATAATATTATTAGTTATAATATTATAAATTTTACTGATAGTAATAATATTAACAATAATAATAATATAACCATGTATACTTAAGATTATAATTAAATTTAATATGCTAAAATTTTATTTATCATATCATATTTACAAATAATATAATATGTTGAATCTTTAGTATTTACATATTATTTATTTACACACAATTGTTCGTGAATCGTCGGTATTGGTCAAAGGTCAAATGCATTCATGAATAATAGTTCAAACATTTTGAGACTTAACATTACAGACTTTGCTTATCATATCGAAATCATATAAAGATTAAGTTTAAATTTGGTCGGAAATTCCCGGGTCACTACAGTACCTACCCGTTAAAGAAATTTCGTCCCGAAATTTGAGTGAGATTGTCATGGCTAACAATAAAAATGTTTTCATGGCAAATATGAGTTGATAAATAGAATTTTATCACAGGGTGTAACCTGAATAAAATAATTCAATTATTCGAAGCGTACGAGTGAAGCTATCACAAAAGAGTGAAATGAGAAAATAAAGTTTTGTCATAACTTTTACTAGTCATGATTGAATTATGGAATTTAAGGGATTCAAAAGAAAATCTTGGAAATCTAAAAGATCTGATTCTTCGAGATTTAAGGAAATTAGGATCTCTTTAATTAAATGCGATGATCTGTCCCAATTACTACGTCTGATTTTTCCATTATAAATTTACCTTTTCCGTTTCATTAGTTTTCACCACTTCTATACTTAATTTCCAAATTCAAAATGCTTAATCCAGTTCTGATCCTTGTCCTTATCCTAACTATCGCAACAATCATTCTCTTTTTCCAACTCCCACCTGAAGAATCTGTTTATTTATATTATGCTCTAGGGATTTTTGTAATTATAATCCTCCCGTGTCTTTATATTGCTATACGTACTGATATCCACGGTTTGTAATTTCGGTGTTGTCATTGGGATTTATATTCTCCCTTATATTTCAAAGCTCTATGCTTTTGTTTTTCTCTTCTCGACTTCAAGTCAAGCGAATAATGGTCCAGAATTCGTAGATATAGTGTTTCAAATGATTATAATGTTCTAAGCAGGAAGGAACGTGATAGCACGATTTGATTTTCAAATTTATCAACATCACGGAAGGTAGAACCATCAAGAATACATTTTCTTGATTTGTTCAGGAGTTAAGTAGAATGAAAGAGTTATATAACATGGCACATGATGACGTTATGATCAGTAAATCATCACGTTCTAATAGAAGCTCAGCATGACTTACTATAATATAATCACGTTGATCAAGTGTCATTATATTATACTAACTCATGCATCAGTTCCCAACACTACTTCAATAACATTCATATTTTAAGCTCGAAAGTTTACAGAATATAGAAACTAACAGTTTCTATATGATATAACACTGATAGCACGAAGAGATTAATGATTTCAGATAAGAATAGTTATGAAAATATCTTCAGAAATATGAAGGATATTTATAATGAAAGATACGATGATATCTTAGAATTTCTAATATCGATGGATGATGAAGAAGATTTATCCGTAAAGGTTTAGATTCGGAAGCAAGGTATTCGCTAAAGATTTCATCAGAAACAGAATCATTTAGATTCTTTGAAGTCAAACTTATTCTTTGCGATTTGTCCACGGCGTTCTTCATAGTTTTGCATAATCTATTTTTTGGTACTAAATTTTCTATTGAATGTTTCCAATATAATGATACACAGGAAGCACGAAGAGGTATATAATTTCAAACGAGAATATTTATGAAAATATCCTCAGAAATATCGAAGATATTGATGATGATATTTTGGAATTTCTAAGTTCGATGGTTGATGGAGAAAGATTTTCTGCAAGATTTTAACATGACTTCGGAGCAAGATATTCTCTAAAGATTTCAATGGATCTAGATTTATCTGGGTTCTATGAATTTAGGGTATGTTACTTGTATTTCTCCTTGGTTTCCTTTATGGTTAGCTCAATCCGCTTTCCAGTTCCAACTTTTCTGAGCTTTTCCAACATACTAATCTTTATCATCAAACTTTCAATGATTATGGTCGTTTACGGTTATCTACAGTTTCTGCTGCTTCATTCAGCTTTTTCAACATTCAGAGTATTGATTTGTGACTGAGTGCTTTTTCAGAATTTCAGAATGAGAGATCATAATTCTAAGAGATAAATGTCATATATATAACTTTTGATGTAGATATGTTGTGAGTTTTCAAAGTACTGATTGCTGATTCCCGGTAATTGTTATGGCAGTTCTCGTTATAAGATGCAGATGAGTATATGATAGGGTTTCAATGAATAAATATAATGATTTATCAGAGAGATTTAAGCCAAAAAGCAACGAGGTTGCTGGTACGTCTGCTGGTAATATGGTGGAATATAAAAGAATTCTCTGGTATCAAAAGGGTAATTGTATATATCAGGATTATAGTAAGGCTACCTCGAATGAAAAGTCGAAGTTGACTTGCTGGAGCTGTGACAAAATTGGCTACTTTAAAAAGGGATCGCAAAGTTATTTTTGCTAATAAATGTCAAAGGATCTGACGCGGCTACGTGTTAAACTTTTACTCAGTTGCCGAGAGTTTCTCAGGTGCATAACTATATGTATAAATCTTTCCTTCCGTTAATGAAGTGCGGTTGATTCATCCTAACGATTGAGGTGTTTTCAAGAATCATGAAAGGTTTGAACGCAGATTGTAATCGTCAAGATACAAATGAGGTTTAAGATGAAATCAAGTGGCAACTTGAAGAAATGTTTAGTTTCATATGTTATATTCAATATTTTAATTCATTTTAATTGTCCAATGTTATTAGTCCACAGTCGATAGTCCACAGTTGACAGTCCAATAATTCATATATAATTTAATATATAATATTCGAATTAATTAATACGTATCGTGACCCGAGTACATGTCTCAGACTCGATCACAACTCAAACTATATATATATATAGATGGGTCGATATGATATGTCAAAACATTGTATACGTGTACCGATATTTAAAATGCGTAAATAGCAGAATGACGATAAATAAAGTGCGTAAAATAAATAACAGAAATTAAATTACGATAAATAAAATTGCGAGAATGTAAATTGCGATAATTAAATTGCGATAAATAAAATGTAACCAGTTAGCTAGGAACAGTTAGCTAGGATCTTGTTAGCGTGGTTTCTTAACAAAATTTTATATTGTTAATTAGTCTGTTTCTAATCAATTTTTATTGTGTCCATTATTTCCTCATTATGCCACTTATTGAATTCTGATAAATCAAAATCCAAATATGAAATTGAATGAAAAATGATTATTCTGTGGTGAACGGTTACGTATATCTGTGGATGTAAGTAGGATAGTAATTGACTGTTGAATCAGATTTGAAGAATGTACAGTATAACTTATTAATGCGAAATCTAAATAATCCTCGGGTATTACCTACCCGTTAAAATATTTTCATCATTAACAGTTTGTACAAAAGAATTTTTAATTACAATCCTTATGAAAATATATATTCATATATATTTTCTTCAGATGTAATTATGGATTTAATGAGTTAATATAATATTAATCTCATTTGGTTTACCGTTAGAACAAGAGTATATAATCCTTAAAATATTAGAGATTACATAATCGCAATGTCGAACTAAGCTAAATGATGTAGAATGATTCCTAGAACGATGATTATACTTGAGGTATAAATGGTGATATTGAGGCATGGATTGTTGATGGTACTGGTGCTGTTATTGATTGTATTGTTGGTGCCGGTGATGTTGCTGAAGCTGGTACATTTTGCACCATATTCTCTGAATTGATTATTCGAGCGCGAAGTTCGTTGACTTATTACTCCAGGATAATTGTCGGAATTGTCGGAAGGAACGAGCGAGTGAATAAGGTTTTGAATTTGAGATAGTATATAATCATAGCGAGATATTCTGAAAATGAGGGTGAAAATGGTGTTTCTAATAGGTTCACCGGTAAGTGCTTCAAGTTTGTTGCCATGAGTGCAGGTTAATGGGTGAAAAGAATTGCCTTCTTATTGTCTCCATTTTTTAAGTCGACTACGAATCCATCAGATGAATTGGGGATGGCTGATTGATTAATTCATTCTGGTGACACCGCTTTCGGAGCTTAGATGAATATCCATGTCGGAATAGCTGTCGGAATAACTATCGGAATAGCTACCGAAATCTGAGGGACTCGAACTGGTTGAGGAATTCATCTCGTACGATCAGATGAAGGATTTTCGATAAGAAATAGATTATAGGATGTAGATTAGCACCCTGCAATACATAATTTACATATGCATATATAATACTACAATCCCATAAGTTACGGAGGAATCTACGGGAGTTTTCAGGCAAAGTTACAGTAACAGATACGCTAAGATATGAAGTAGCAGATACGCTAAGATATGAATTTTGTCTATACACTATTCATGCAGTCAATGCAGTAAAACATGTCTAGACTAAGAATGATAAGCAAGTGATTCTCTAAGAATGATAAGCAGGTAATTTTTGACACAAAATGATAAGCAAAACTTTTGACATGCAGACACGGTCGAAGTCCAGACTCACTAAAGCATCCTAACGACTTATCAGTTAGACACACTAATGCAGACCTGGTTCGCTAAGACCACCGCTCTGATACCAACTGAAAGGACCCGTCCTAATCCATCTGGATGAAGTCCATATCGATTACAAACGATTCACAATAGTTGATTACATCGCGAGGTACTTGACCTCTATATTATACATTTTACAAACATTGCATTCGTTTTTGAAAAAACAATCTTTCATTACATTGAAAGTTGACTGTATGCATACCATTTTATAATATATCTAACTATAATTGACTTAATAATAATCTTGATGAACTCAACGACTCGAATGCAACATCTTTTGAAATACGTCATGAATGACTCCAAATAATATCTTTAAAATGAGTAATTGCACAGCGAAAGATTTCTTTCGTACCTGAGAATAAACATGCTTTAAAGTGTCAACCAAAAGGTTGGTGAGTTCATTAGTTTATCATAAATAATCATTTCATCATTTTAATAGACCACAAGATTTCATATTTCCGTTTCTCATAAACATGCGTCCCATGCATAGAGACAAAAATATCATTCATATAGATTGAACACCTGGTAAGCGACCTTAACAATATACATATAGAATATCCCCTATCATTCTGAGATCCTCCTTCGAACATGATATAAATTTCGAAGTACTAAAGCATCCGGTACTTTGGATGGGGCTTGTTGGGCCCGATAGATCTATCTTTAGGATTCGCGTCAATTAGGGTGTCTGTTCCCTAATTCTTAGATTACCAGACTTAATTAAAAGGGGTATATTCGATTTCGATCATTCAACCATATAATGTAGTTTCAATTACTTGTGTCTATTTCGTAAAACAGTTATAAAAACAGCGCTTGTATTCTCAGTACCAAAAATATATATTGCGAAAGCATTTAAAAAGGGAATAATGAAACTCACGCATATAAATATTGCAAAAACAGTTATTTAAACATTGCATGTATTCTCAGCCCAAAAAATGTAATGAGTAAAAAGGGAGCAAATGAAACTCACGCATATAAATATTGTAAAACAGTTAATAAAGCATTTGCATGTATTCTCAGCCCAAAAACATAAAGAGTAAAAAGGGCAAATGAAACTCACACATATAAATATCGCAAAAACAGTTATTTAAACATTGCATGTATTCTCAGCCCAAAAAATGTAATGAGTAAAAAGAGAGCAAATGAAACTCACGCATATAAATATTGTAAAACAGTTAATAAAGCATTTGCATGTATTCTCAGCCCAAAAAATGTAAAGAGTAAAAGGGCAAATGAAACTCACCTAATGTATTTTGTAGTAAAAATACATATGACTATATTGAACAATGCAGGGTTGGCCTTGGATTCACGAACCTATATTATTTATATATATATATTAAATCACATAATAATATTTAAATAAGTTGATATTATTAATATGCTAGTTTTAATATTATATATGGTACCTTAGTAAGTATGTTAATTGTTTCCATTTTATATAGTTAATATTTATATACTGGATTCTTATTAAAGTATTTTAATTAGAACATATATGATATATTAAAATTTATAGATATATGGTTATATTAAAATATATTTACATCTTTTATGTAATTTAATTAATAATAAAAAATAATACTATTTTGTTTTGAAAACAAAATAGTTTGTATTATTAACATAGGTATTATATATGTGTTAGATACAATTTATGTAATTTATATTTGCTGTAATAATAACAATAATATTAATAAAGATAATGATACTACCTTTAAAAGGAGACAAGCTTCATAAATATAAAAACGTCAGTGGCAGGGATTGAACCCGCGACCCCTTGTTCAACATCACCATAGCCTAACCATTTGTCTGTTTCAATTTATCTATTATACCCCGGATTAAATTATATTTAACCCTTCATATACTCCTTACAAGTTATATGCCCAAACTGAAGTAACAAACAGATATCGACCCAGATTTATTTTCGGCCCACCAGCATGTTCTAAGCCTAATCTCATCACAAACCCAATAAACATAATAGCCCATGAAATCCTAAAGGTTTTCGGTTTATATGTATCATCATAGAATCATTCAACTTCTCATCTCCCTCTTGTAATTCATTATTTATTCGTCCATTACTCCTCGTCTTTTCCCTAACTATCATCATCTTTATCGTTATTTTATTTCCACCATGCACATCATCATTGTCCACCACCATATGAATCTTTCATAAACAAAAGCATACTCATCAATATATCTATCGTATTGTCCCAATATAATAATATAAAAAAAACGGTGGCCCAACCTAAATAAAGTTTAGCGGTAATGATCGGTTTGCATTTTAAAACTCGATGGCACAGCATGCGAATGATTTAAATTATATAATTATGAGAAGTGTACATCCACTAACCTTTATCATTCCAAGTGGGTCATCACCTTCATTCTTTATTCGAATAGCCATATAAAAAGGAGAAACTTTTCGGTGGTGGTTTGGTAATGGAAAGGTGATTAAACAAATTTACAAAGACTCCTCTTTTCCTTTTATATAATCGACAGAACCAGTATTCAAAATTTACCAACCACACACTACCCTCTTTATCGAACAGAAAGGAAAAAAAAAATATACAGCGATTATATAACATAAAGCAAACAGGCGACAGCATGGTGTTTTCAGCAGGAATATGTTATAATAGCGGTTTGGTTGATTAGGTGTTTTAATGGAGGTCGATGACATCGTTTGGATCAGGAACAGAAATATTAGTAGCTGCAGTGCAGCGACATACAACAGCAACAATAAGTGTAATAGAAGCTTGAATTACATCAACAACAAAAAAAAATTGGAGTTGGGTTTTGTCAAGCAGTTGCACAGGAAGGAAAAGGAATAAAGATGTCGATGGTGGTGGTTTAATCGGTGGTTCATGAGGTACTAGTCAATAGAACTAATACGAAAACATGCATGTGAAAGATTTGGATTAATTTGGTTGTTTTATAGCAGATGAAGGTCGACCGAAGAAATCGAATGGGAAGAAAAAAAAATATAATTGAAAAGAGATGGGGACGTGAAACAGATTCATTCAATCTGTGATTTAATCTCAACAACTAGATATAGGTCGTACAAATCTAATATAGGAGGAGAAGAAAAAAATAACACAAAGTAAATTTGTTAACCTATTCGCACGTCATATGATTCTGAATATCTTTTGATATCAGATAGAGAACAATTTGATTTTTGTAACTGATTGTGACATATAACAAATTTTGATTCTTTTATATAAATATATATGTATTTGTCTTCTTAGTTATTAAATAAAGGATAATACCGATTTATATATATATATATATATATATATATATATATATATATATATATATATATATATATATATAAATGTTTTATATTTCTGTATATACATATATATTTATATTAGTATTTTTATATGTATTTCGTATATATGTATTTGTGTTTATATATAATAATTAATCGGTAATTATAACTACCTTGTTATAAATAATACAAAAATTTATAATAATATGATATTAATAATATTAATACCAATAAGAGTAATATAAATAATAAAACTGATAATTGTTAATATTCTTGTTAGTAATGATCATAATTATTATGAAATATATAACACTAATATTATTTATATTACTAATACTAATTATACAAATAATAACAATAATATTACTGATAATAATAATGTATCAATTTTCATAATTTATGTATTATCTATTTATATTAATACTATATCTATCGTTGACCTTAATAAAAATATTTTTATTATTAGTGGTACTAATAATATTATTAGTTATAATATTATAAATTTTACTGATAGTAATAATATTAACAATAATAATAATATAACCATTTATACTTCAGATTATAATTAAATTTAATATGCTAAAATTTTATTTATCATATCATATTTACAAATAATATAATATGTTGAATCTTTAGTATTTACATACTATTTATTTACACACAATTGTTCGTGAATCGTCGGTATTGGTCAAAGGTCAAATGCATTCATGAATAATAGTTCAAACATTTTGAGACTTAACATTACAGACTTTGCTTATCATATCGAAATCATATAAAGATTAAGTTTAAATTTGGTCGAAAATTCCCGGGTCACTACAACACACACACACATATATACTATATTATACGTATAAGGCACTTTGACCTACATTTAGCATGCAATAAGATTTCTCATTATTTCCAGTTAAGCATTCATTCTTATGCTAAGCTTATTCACATTAAGTGTCTTTTATGATCATTTTGAGGATGTGCTATTTAAGTTTGATTATAAATAATGACACATTCACTAATATATTCAAAGGCCATCGAGTTTTAGATGCACTGTCCTATTTCCTTCTTGTTTAATCATACATTTTCTATTGTTAAAAAATCTTTCATTAGTTTAGAAAAGTTTTGACACGATTACCCTTACGTGCATTATGATCATTGATTCTCATTTATCCTTAAATTACCCAACCCTCAATTTATCCCTTCCATTGAATTATTATTGCTAGATTGATTTAACTTTCCCAAGTCTTCAAATTTTCTAATGATTGACATTGGACTTAGAGTACTTGTTTTTTAGGTACTAGAGTCGTGACATGATTTCAAATCAAATTTATTTCTTGATGAGTTAAAATTCTTTTTGACCTTCAAAGACCTTTTTAGATCATTGTTTTTATCAATTAAAAGTCTGTTAAATTGATTGACTTTTTGTAATTCATTTTCCAACAATTTTACTTTGTCACGACTTCTAGTATATACAAATTTTATCGCTTTGTTCTCATCTAGCAATTCATCATAATTAGTATTATAGATTACGTGTACCTCATTGCATCCAAAGCTTGAGTTCTCCCCTTATTCTTTTTGGAAGCAAGATTAAACTTCATCTTCACTATGATCATCTTGAATAGGAGAGTTCCTTAAAGCAATGAGACAAAGATCTTCATTTTCATCTTGATCTTGAGTATCTTCCCAAGCTTCTTCAAGATACTCAAGTCTTTTTATCTTTCTCTAGAACAATTTTTTCTTCAAACAACTTGAGGTCTCTTGAGGGCATAGTGTATCCCAACATTCCTTTGCACTTTCACAAGAAAGTATTTTGATTCTTTCTTTACTTAGAAGAATTCTATGAAGTACTGATATAGCATAAAATTGCTTTAGCACTTTGTCCATTACTTCAGTATATTGGAATGTTGAGCACACCATACTTGAAGATTCTTGGGGAACAAGGTTTCCTTCCTTGATGATCCTTCATATGTCATAATCCTTTGATTTGACATTGATCTCTAATCTTAATTTCCACACGTAGACATCCCTTCTATCAAATATTGGTGCTTCTCTTGTCTATCCTTCTAGGTATGCCATTGGTTAAGTTGATCCCAAGAACATTTGACTCGAATTTTTGCATAAAATGATTTTTGACACAAGCAAAAAAAAATTTAAAGTAAAGGTTCGAGAAACCTCTCTGATACCAATTGTAAGTAACTAAATTGGGTGAATAGTTACTTAATATGTTTTTTAAAATGTTTTCGATGATTAACAAGATTAAATCTGATGGAATTTGACAAACTTTTGAGAAACACGTTCTACATTTTAACAAGTTCATAAACCCATTTTATGAAGATAAAGTGAGCGGAAGCATGCAAGTATCATGTTATATATCAACCATTTTAAAAGACAAATTCCATAAATATATCAAGTCTTGAAATAATATGCTTACATACAACAAGTGGGTTTAGTAATTTACCTCCTCAAGCTAGTTGAGGGTTACAACAATATGATGAAGAAGATGAGGATGAATGGAGCTCCAAATGTATGAAACCTCAAGTTGTTATACCCCAAGCTTATCACCAACACCTTGTGCTTTGGTTAGGGTTTGTTAACACTTGAATATGGCTTGCAAAAATCAAATTAAGAACCCCTCTACCCCCTTGAAACCCCACGGTTTTTACAGCTCAAAGAGAGCAGATTTTTGCAGTTTTTTTTGTGCTATTTTGATGTGTATGCATGTGTGTTTTGGTCTACTACAAGTCTTGGTACTTATGCCTCTTGATACTTGAAGTAACCATACACATGGCAAGTCAAAGTGCATGCTCCAATGCCACTTACTTGTAGGCTTTTAAATAAGTTTTATAAAATTAAATTTTATAAACTATTTTATAAAACCTTCCATTTTATTTATACATATACATTTTATTATATAAAACCCATTTATATAAAATGTAACATAAATAAATTAATTATTTAACCTATAAATAATTAATTCCATATTATATAAATTATTCCATAATTTATATATATATGTACACATCAAGTAATATTTCAGAAAACCATTTTTCTTAAAGTTCAAGTGTTGCGTATTTAATCAATGATCCAATCGTTAAGATCAAATACGAATAAGGTGTCGGTAAGCTTGTTATTGGGTATGACCCGACTTGGATCAAAACATATTAGCCACATTAATTTAATATGTCTCTCGAGCATACGAAATACCTTCAATCTCCCACTTGCACGAGAAACATAAGAAATTAATGCAAGTGATGGATACCACCTAACGACCGTCCATCACCCCCAATATGTTATGACTTTGTGCCATTCAATAACATCATCCCTTTCGAGTTCACATCTCGAATATGAATAGGTGAATCTTTTCATTACATCCTTTCGTCCTAGATGTCATGTTAATTCCAAGAGATACAGAGTGATCACTCTCTTTTAGATTTAACTTTATCAGACCTTAGACATCTGACTCTCAACGAATAAGAGGGACAAATTCCATCTTGACTACATACGTCCTAAATATACACCTTGCATTATACCTGAGCTCTTCCTTATGAACTACCATATTTCAGACTAGCGAAGGAAAGAATCAAGGCACAATACTTGGTAAATATCCGAACCCAATATGTATCTCAGGTCAGAGGATACAATGATATTCGCCTTTAATCAAGACTACATGTGATCGACCACAAAGGCTCTATTTAGTAAGTCTTGAGAGCGGGTCTTCCAATATTTGTGTCCCACAAATATCTATGAACCTTGGTTGCAACCTTGCCCCACATTCATCCCGTTAATGTATACCAATCCAAGTTCATAATATTCTAAACCTCACACTTGTTCCCACGAATGTGATCGACCACGGAATTTTAGAATAATTACTTATTCATGGATAAAATATGTAAAATAGGAACATAACTCAAGATAAATTAATGCCATAATTGTATAAATGAGTTTGAACTACTTCGTTCCGTTACAATACTTAAAACAGATCATAACCAATCACTAGAATATCGAAGCCCTAATGCACAAACATGTCCAGCATGTTTTGATCCATGTAAGAGCTTCGTGAGAGGATCCGGTATATTAAGATCTGTGTGAACTTTGCGAATACATATCTTTCCCTTTTCAACTTCATCCCTTATGTAGTTGAATCTCCGCTCAATGTGACGGGTCTTTTGATGAGCACGAGGTTCCTTGATTTGAGCAATCGCACCCTCGTTGTCACAAAAGATCTCAAGAGGGTCCTGAATGGAAGGGACTACTCCTAAGTCGTCGATGAATTTCTTCATCCATGCAGCTTCCTGAGCTGCCAATGATGCGGCGATGTACTCCGACTCTTTAGTGGATAGAGCAACAACATCCTGTTTTGAACTCTTCCAAGAGACCGCACCTCCATTTAATGTGAAGACATAACCGGATTGTGATCGAGAATCATCACGATCAGTTTGGAAACTCGCGTCCACGTAACCTTTTACAGCGAGTTCCTCCTCACCAGACCCATATATCAGAAACATATCCTTAGTCCTCCTAAGGTATTTCAATATACTTTTAACAGCAATCCAATGACTGTTTCCTGGGTTATTCTGGTATCTACTTGTCAGGCTAAGAGCGCATGACACATCCGGTCTAGTGCATATCATTGCATACATGATTGACCCAATGGCAGAAGCATATGGGACTTTCTTCATTCTCTGCTGTTCATCTTTCGTGGTGGGGCACTGAGATGAACTGAGAAGTGTTCCCTTTTGAATAGGTACCAAACCTTTCTTAGAGTTCTCCATCTTGAACCTTTTCAAGATTTTTTCAATGTATGCACTTTGATTTAAACCTATCAGTTTCTTGGATCTATCCCTGTAGATCCCAATCCCCAAAACGTATTGTGCTTCTCCAAGATCCTTAATGGAGAAGCATTTGCTTAACCAAGTTTTAACACCTTGCATTGCCGGAATATCATTTCCAAATAACAATATATCATCCACATATAGTACAAGGAACATGATAGTGCTCCCACTAGCTTTCTTGTATACACAAGCTTCATCACCATTTTTAATGAATCCAAATTTCTTGGCCTCCTCATTAAAACGATGATTCCACATTCTAGATGCTTGTTTCAATCCGTAGATTGACTTCTTTAACTTGCATACCTTTTTAGGATATTTCGGATCAACAAAACCCTCAGGCTGAACCATATAGACATCTTCCTCAAGATGTCCGTTTAGGAAAGCGGTCTTGACATCCATCTGCCATATTTCATAATCATAATGAGCAGCAATGGCAAGTAATATCCTAATAGACTTTAGCATCGCCACAGGCGAAAAAGTTTCATCATAGTCAACCCCTTGAGTTTGAGTGAAACATTTTGCTACAAGTCTAGCTTTATATGTATCCAAGTTCCCATGTATGTATGTTTTCATTTTGAACAGCCATTTACAATCAACTAGCCTAGAGCCAGGAGGTTGCGCAACAAGTTCCCAAACTTGGTTGTCATACATGGATTGCATCTCAGCGTTCATGGCTTCCTGCCATTTATCTTTATCAATCCTTGATAAAGCATCTTGGTAGTTTATTGGTTCATCCAAATCAACCACATAGCAACCATCCATGAGAAACCCATATCTCTCCGGAGGATTACTAATCCTACCAGATCTGCGAACGTCTTGTGTATTTTGATCATCCATCTGATCACTCTCAACATTTTCATGTTGAGTGCTAGTGTCAGCCAATTGTGTATCATCTATTTGATCTTGAACCTCTTCAAGATCTATCTTCCTTTCACTTTTGTCTTCCATTAGGAACTTAGTTTCAAGGAATTCAGCCTTCCGAGCAACAAATACATTCTGCTCGGAAGGATCATAGAAATAGTATCCCATATCATCCTTGGGATATCCTATGAAGATACACTTCGTGGATCGAGCATTCAACTTATTAGGGACGTAACGCTTAGGATAAGCTTCACATCCCCATACTTTCAAGTATGAAAGAGAAGGAGGTTTTCCAAACCACATCTCATGAGGAGTTCGTTCCACTTTCTTGGTTGGGGCCATATTTAAAATACGAGCCGCGGAGCTTAGACAATAACCCCAAAATGATAGAGGTAACGAGCTTCTTGCCATCATAGATCGAACCATATCCATTAGGGTTCGGTTCCTCCTTTCGGAAACTCCATTAAGTTGGGGTGTTCCGGGTGGAGTAAGTTGTGAGATAATCCCACAACTCCTAAGATGATCTTGGAAGGCATCGCTTAGGTATTCACCTCCTCTATCGGTACGAAGTACCTTAATTGTCCTATTGAGTTGATTTTGTACTTCGTTTTGATATTCTTTGAATGCTTCAAACGTTTTGTCCTTGTGTCTTAACAAGTAGACATATCCGAAACGACTGAAGTCATCAATGAAAGTAACGAAGTATCTTTCACCATTCCTAGTTATGGGCTTAAAGGGTCCACATACATCCGAATGTATTAATCCCAATAAGTCTTTAGCCCTTTCATAGGTCCCTTGGAAAGGTGCTTTTGTCATTTTGCCTTGTAAACAAGATTCACATACATCAAATGAGTCTAGTTCATTTGATTTCAAAAGTCCATTCTTTTGAAGTGTATGCATTCGGTTCTTGTTTATATGGCCAAGGCGACAATGCCATAAATAGGAATCACTCAAATCCCTTTTGAGTTTCTTGGTGCTTGTATGGTATATAGAGCTCGATGATGCGTCATCATGAACCAATTCATAAATTCCATTTGAAGGCGAAGCCTTGAAATAGAATACATTGTCTTTAGAAACATGAATATCATCATCAATAAAATTAACAACGTAACCACATTGTTTTAAGCGAGAAATAGAAATAATGTTTCTACACAAATCCGGAGCATACAAAACATTTTCTAAAATAAGTTCCAATCCGCTTGGAAGCTTCAAAATAAAATCTCCTTGAGCTTTAACATGCACCTTTGCACCATTGCCCATATAGAGACTTGATGTTCCCGCCTTATGATCACTTCTTTTGAACCCCTACAAAGAATTGCAAATATGAGTTCCACATCCCGTGTCTAATACCCATGTATTAGAAGAAGTAATACTAAGCTCTATATATACCATATATATATTACCTGAGGTTTGCCCTGCATCCCTCTTGTCCTTCAACTCCTTAAGATAGACCGGACAGTTTCGTTTCCAATGACCCATCTCACCGCAACCGAAACATGGGTCTTCTTTGGGGTTTGCCTTCTCGGCTACCTTTTGCTTCTTAGCCTTGTTGATGGTTGGGGTAACCATCTTCCCTTTCCCTTTGCCTTGATGGGCGGGTCCTTTTCTCTTAGCCACCTTTGGCTTAGAGGTGTTACCTTTGGATCCACCTTGATCGATTGCTAACACGGGTAAAGCCCTTTTACCCATGCTAGTTTCCGCCATTCTAAGCATACCGTGAAGCTCACCTATGCTCTTATCCATCCCATTCATATTGTAATTAATTACAAATTGATCAAACCTTTTTGATAGGGACTTAAGGATAAGATCGGTGGCTAACTCATTTGATATGTTTAGGTTGAGGCGGTTAGCACGATCAATAAGGCTCTTCATCTTAAGCACATAAGATGAAACCGATTGGGTATCGTCCATACGACAAGCATGTAGCGCCCGAACCGTTTCGAAACGCTCGACACGCGCTTGTTGGAGGAACATCTCCTTCAATTGCGTTATCATGTCGTATGCACTATGATGCTCGAAATCCTTTTGGAGTTCGGGTATCATAGTCCCAAGCATTAGGCATGAGACTTGAAGGGAGTCGTGGCAATACTTATCGTAAGAGGCCATTGCTTCCACATCATTCTCATCCGGTTGATCGGGAATGAGGTCCTCAAGTACATACGCTTTATCCTCTTGTTTGAGGACAATCCGAAGATTGCGGAACCAATCCATAAAGTTGGTATGATTGAGTTTGTCTTTCTCGAGGAGAGACCGTAACGATAGGTTGTTCATGTTAAGTGGTGCGTTTTGCATGTTGTTGTTGTTATTAGTGGCCATCTACGAAATTCAACAAAGTCCTTTTAAGTATCGATTTTAAATTTAATAAACAATACCCTTTTAATTTGTTTTATTAAATATTAGAATCCAACGGTAAATCAAATTTCGGTTAGGTGACCTTTATCCCGTCATTTGATTTAGCTAGGTAGTCATAATGACAATTGCAATCCTTTTGCAACTTCTAAGTTATGGGATCATGCAATCCTTTTGCATGGCATATTAATCCCATCAACGCCTATTTGTTCCGCATGCTTCGGTGACCCTAAGTTCATGATTCCCAAATCAAGTCGTCCTACTTGTGTAAACATGTAGACTTAACATACAAGTGGTTAGGTGACCTTTATCCCACATGTATGCGAAGTGTACCTTATTCATATTAGTTCACTCATGACGGTTAGGTGACCTTTATCCCATCAAGAGATTCCTAATATGTCTAAGTGTTTCCACAAAAGGATGGCGTTTAACTTGTTTACATTGTTTTAGTTAAAGGGATTTTATGTTTTCTACATTCTAGTTTTAGAAAACAAAATGCTATACACCAACATGCATTTGGTGTGTAGTGTTTTATGAAAAACCTATTTTCATGTCATATTAGTAAAGCCAATTACTTTGATATAAACCATTTTATATGCATTGTTATTTATGTCCTTAATAACCATTTATTAGTGTCCTTTTGTTGTTTTAATTATAACCAATTATAATGTCATTTTGCAAGTTGTAAATGTGTGATAAATTGTAGCAACCAAACATACAAACACAATAAACATGCAAAACAACCAAGTTCACAATCAAGCCAATTTGGTAGACATTTGTTTAGCCAAAACAAATGTCACCTTCTATGGGTTATGACAAAGTAGGAGATTTATAATCTCCCACTTAATCTTGCATCCAAATGCTTCCAACTTGTGTTCATCTTCATCATCTTCATTCTTCATTCTCTTTACAAAAAATATATCCTAATACATTTTTTTTTTAGAAAATGAAATTACAACCTAATCTATTTTACATACCAAATATAAAATAAATTACAAATGAATGAATATTACAAATTATTACAAACCAAATGAATGATTAATATTACAAACCATAAGAATGAATAAATCAACCACAACATACAATCATTCAAACACAAGGTCTAGGCTTGATTGTGAACCACATTAAACAACAAAATTTGACCAAAAAATAAGTTCCAAACCCACTTTGGAACTCCCTAAAATTCGGCCAAAATAAGAACCCACCCAAAATCCAAAAAGTTTTACATTCTAGTTTCATGCATGTTACTAGATTGTAAGATTAGTGGATTTAAAAGTCATAAACAAGAAGCATATTTCAAAGACCTTGGCTCTAGATACCATTGATGGAATTTGACAAACTTTTGAGAAACACGTTCTACATTTTAACAAGTTCATAAACCCATTTTATGAAGATAAAGTGAGCGGAAGCATGCAAGTATCATGTTATATATCAACCATTTTAAAAGACAAATTCCATAAATATATCAAGTCTTGAAATAATATGCTTACATACAACAAGTGGGTTTAGTAATTTTCCTCCTCAAGCTAGTTGAGGGTTACAACAATATGATGAAGAAGATGAGGATGAATGGAGCTCCAAATGTATGAAACCTCAAGTTGTTATACCCCAAGCTTATCACCAACACCTTGTGCTTTGGTTAGGGTTTGTTAACACTTGAATATGGCTTGCAAAAATCAAATTAAGAACCCCTCTACCCCCTTGAAACCCCACGGTTTTTACAGCTCAAAGAGAGCAGATTTTTGCAGTTTTTTTTATGCTATTTTGATGTGTATGCATGTGTGTTTTGGTCTACTACAAGTCTTGGTACTTATGCCTCTTGATACTTGAAGTAACCATACACATGGCAAGTCAAAGTGCATGCTCCAATGCCACTTACTTGTAGGCTTTTAAATAAGTTTTATAAAATTAAATTTTATAAACTATTTTATAAAACCTTCCATTTTATTTATACATATACATTTTATTATATAAAACCCATTTATATAAAATGTAACATAAATAAATTAATTATTTAACCTATAAATAATTAATTCCATATTATATAAATTATTCCATAATTTATATATATATGTACACATCAAGTAATATTTCAGAAAACCATTTTTCTTAAAGTTCAAGTGTTGCGTATTTAATCAATGATCCAATCGTTAAGATCAAATACGAATAAGGTGTCGGTAAGCTTATTATTGGGTATGACCCGACTTGGATCAAAACATATTAGCCACATTAATTTAATATGTCTCTCGGGCATACGAAATACCTTCAAAATCAACCTTGATCAACTTAATCAACTCAAACTCAATGTGTGTAGTGTTTATGTTTGAAGTAATGTTGAAAGTAAAGTAAAGAACATAAACACAGGGATTTATAGTGGTTCGGGTGGATGTTAACTAATCCTTCTTAATCCACTCCTCGATACTCCTTATTGAGAGTTTGCTTCACTAAGCCTTTTCTCCAAACCCGGTGGAGATCCCATTTAAAAATCTTATACCCGTTGTAGACAACATATCTAATCTTTCAATCCCTTCGAAAGATTATTTCTAACTTAGATCAACTTGTCTTCACCTTGGACAAGTATTAATTCCCAATAGAATTAATCAACCTCCTAGTTCCCTTTAAGGAAGATGAACCATAAGCTAGCTTTTGCTTCTATTACAAAGTACAAGATTCACTCTTTTAGTGATGATATTCCTAATAAAATTTAAAGGATAATATCACACTAAGTAAATTCACAAAGATATTAATTTGATAGTAAGTTTACATCAATTCTACAATCTATGGGATTATAGAATCTCTCTCTTGCTAATTACAAACATATATGAATGAAGGTCTTGTGATTCTCTGATATGTTTAGAGTTGAAGCATGTAAGAGAGTCCCCATTTGAATCTCTTCAAGTCTTGCTATTTATAGTGAGAGACAAAAAACTGGTCGTTGCTACGGCTCAGCTCACGGTCGATTGTGGGTCGACCGCACGCTGTCTGGTTACTTTGATCTAGTCGTTGTATGCCCCTTTGAATCCATTCAAACCTTATTCTTTTTGCCTCTTTACTTCATTTAATACCTGCAAAAGATACCCAACATCCTATACAAGTACTATATGCATTAAGTGCTTGATTCCTCTTGGATATATTACCTTGATAGTGACTTGTCATACTCAAAGAGGCAAGTCTACATTTCTTGGATACATTTCTTGATAATCATTTGAGGTAATCTCAGATTTTTCATAATCATTTGTTTACTTTTGACACACATGCTTAAGTGTTATTGGCTAGTCATTTGTTTATATCTAACACACATGCTTAAGTGTTATTGGCTAGTCAACATGTCATTAACAACATTATCCTAATTAATCACTAAGCATATTATAATTCATCTTTAAGCTTGCACATAGATTAATTAGGTGTGTTTATCATATCTTACTAAGTGAAATATGTAATTTCAATTAAGCTCATAAGTAAGACATCATATTAAACAAGACTAAACCATACTTAGACATGTAGTTAGACATAACATATTTCTTGTGATATTTCAATGTGTGTGTTAATAATCCTTTAAACATACAAGACCATTTAATTATGAACCTTAAATTGTTATCAACCAAGTTGCAATAATGCATTGAAGTAGACTAATCATACAATTGTGGTTTCCTAACATATAGCAAGACAAAGATCATATTAACATTCATACATATTAAATGGGTATAAGCAAGTTGGCAATTAGCACATAGTTAAGTAATACTCATGTAATGATAGCAAGTAGTCAAGTAATACTTATGTAAGGATAGAAAGAATTCACTAGTGATTAATCTAGGATCAAACACATAGTGATGACATAGCAATACACTAAGGCTATGTAAGTTTACTTGCAATATGGCATTTTGGAAGATTAATGTATAAGTTTACATTAACGTACAAGGAAAGAGCAACTCTTGGTTGAGACTTGATGACCATCCTAAGTATGTCTAGATACATTTTAGGATGGCAAGTTATTTGGTAACACTTATGTGTTATCCTTTAGCTAGGCTAAAACGTCATTAAGATGTATTTAGGTGTGATTAACCAAGATTAGTGTTCTAGTGACCAAAAATCTTTTTCATATGAAAGGGCAATTATTCTAAGTATGTTGAAAAATGTTTCATGAATTGTTGTTGCCCCGAAGTTGTCAAATAATTTTTGGTCAAGAAATTTGGACAGAACAACTACGGTCGAACCACTGTTTACCATGGAGTTGATCGTATACCTGGTTTCTCAGAAACATGACATCCACGACTGACCTACTGTCAATCGTGTACCCATATCGTGCACTACTTGAGTTTTCTATGTAGTGACGCGAACTTTTCCATGCTTATATATATATTAAATGAAATTGTTATTTACATGATTAAGTGTTTCCAATATGTTAAGCAATCAAACTTGTTAAGACTTGATTAATTGAAATAGGTTTCATATAGACATTTGACCACCCAAGTTGACCGGTGATTCACGAACGTTAAAACTTGTAAAAACTATATGATGACATATATCTGATTATATATATAGTTAACATGATATTATGATAAGTAAGTATCTCATTAGGTATTTTAACAATGAGTTATATACATAAAATTGAGTTTATTGAATTAAGAAACTCGAAACGATATATATAACGATTATCGTTATAACAACTTCTTACTAAATACATATGAATCATATTAAGATATTGATACACTATGTTTAATCATGATAAATGATAAGTAAACATGTCATTAAGTGTATTAACAATGAACTACATATGTAAAAACAAGACTACTAACTTAATGATTTCGAAACGAGACTTATATGTAACGATTATCGTTGTATCAACATTTAAATGTATATATATCATATTAAGATATATTAACACATCATAATATCATGATAATATAATAATTTAACATCTCAATAGATATAATAAACATTGGGTTAACAACATTTAACAAGATCGTTAACTTAAAGGTTTCAAATCAACATTTACATGTAACGACTAACGATGACTTAACGACTCAGTTAAAATATATATACATGTAGTGTTTTAATATGTATTCATACACTTTTGAAAGACTTCAAGACACTTATCAAAATACTTCTACTTAACAAAAATGCTTACAATTACATCCTCGTTCAGTTTCATCAACAATTCTACTCGTATGCACCCGTATTCGTACTCGTACAATACACAGCTTTTAGATGTATGTACTATTGGTATATACACTCCAATGATCAAATTTTAGCAGCCCATGTGAGTCACTTAACACATGTGGGAACCATCATTTGGCAACTAGCATGAAATATCTCATAAAATTACAAAAATATGAGTAATCATTCATGACTTATTTACATGTAAACAAAATTACATATCCTTTATATCTAATCCATATACCAACGACCAAAAATACCTACAAACACTTTCATTCTTCAATTTTCTTCATCTAATTGATCTCTCTCAAGTTCTATCTTCAAGTTCTAAGTGTTCTTCATAAATTCTACAAGTTCTAGTTTCATAAAATCAAGAATACTTCCAAGTTTGCTAGCTTACTTCCAATCTTGTACAGTGATCATCCAACCTCAAGAAATCTTTCTCATTTACCGTAATAAATCTTTCTAATACAAGGTAATACTCATATTCAAACTTTGATTCAATTTCTATAACTATAATAATCTTATTTCGAGTGGAAATCTTACTTGAACTTGTTTTCGTGTCATGATTCTACTTCAAGAACTTTCAAGCCAGCTAAGATCCTTTGAAGCTAGATCCATTTGTCTCTTTTCCAGTAGGTTTATCCACAAAACTTGAGGTAGTAATGATGTTCATAACATCATTCGATTCATACATATAAAGCTATCTTATTCGAAGGTTTAAACTTGAAATCACTATAACATAGTTTAGTTAATTCTAAACTTGTTCGCAAATAACAGTTAATCCTTCTAACTTGACTTTTAAAATCAACTAAACACATGTTATATATCTATATGATATGCTAACTTAATTATTTAAAACCTGGAAACACGGAAAACACCGTAAAACCGGACATACGCCGTCGTAGTAACACCGCGGGCTGTTTTGGGTTTGATAATTAAAAACTATGATAAACTTTGATTAAAAAGTTGTTCTTCTGGGAAAATGATTTTTCTTATGAACATGAAACTATATCCAAAAATCATGGTTAAACTCAAAGTGGAAGTATGTTTTTTAAAATGGTCATCAAGACGTCGTTCTTTCAACTGAAATGACTACCTCTTTAAAAAATGACTTGTAAATTATATTTCTGACTATAAACCTATACTTTTTATATTTAGATTCATAAAATAGAGTTCAATATGAAACCATAGCAATTTGATTCACTCAAAACGAATTTAAAATGAAGAAGTTATGGGTAAAACAAGATGGGATATTTTTTAATTTTTGTAGCTACGGGAAATATTAACAATTCTATACAAATCATATCCTAGCTAACTTATATTGTATTATACATGTATTATAATATATTATGTAATCTTGGGATACCATAGACACGTATGCAAATGTTTTGACATATCATATAGACTCATGTATATATATTATTTGGAACAACCATAGACACTCTATATGCAGTAATGTTGGAGTTAGCTATACAGGGTTGAGGTTGATTCCAAAAATATATATACTTTGAGTTGTGATCTAGCCTGAGACGTGTATACACTGGGTCATGGATTGATTCAAGATAATATATATCTATTTATTTCTGTACATCTAACTGTGGACAACTAGTTGTAGGTTACTAACGAGGACAGCTGACTTAATAAACTTAAAACATCAAAATGTATTAAAAGTGTTGTAAATATATTTTGAACATACTTTGATATATATGTACATATTTGTTATAGGTTCGTTAATCGACCAGTGGCCAAGTCTTACTTCCCGATGAAGTAAAAATCTGTGAAAGTGAGTTATAGTCCCACTTTTAATATCTAATATTTTGGGATGAGAATACATGCAGATTTTTAAATGTTTTACGAAATAGACACAAGTAATTGAAACTACATTATATGGGTGAATGATCGAAGCCGAATATGCCCCTTTTGCTTGGTAACCTAAGAATTAGTAAACCAATCTACTAATTGACGCGAATCCTAAAGATAGATCTATTGGGCCTAACGAACCCCATTCAAAGTACCGGATGCTTTAGTATTTCGAATTCGTTTTTATCATGTCCGAAGGATTTCCCGGAATGATAGGGGATATTCTTATATGCATCTTGTTAATGTCGGTTACCAAGTGTTCACCATATGAATGAATTTTATCTCTATGTATGGGATGTATATTGAAATATGAAATCTTGTGGTCTATTATTATGATTTGATAATATATAGGATAAACCTATAACTCACTAACATTTTTGTTGACATTTTAAGCATGTTTATTCTCAGGTGATTATTAAGAGCTTCCGCTGTTGCATACTAAAATAAGGACAAGATTTGGAGTCCATGCTTGTATGATATTATGTAAAAACTGCATTCAAGAAACTTATTTTTGATGTAATATGTTCTTATTGTAAAACATTATGTAATGATCGTGTGTAAACGGTATATTTTAGATTATCATTATTTGATAATCTACGTAATGCTTTTTAAACTTTTATCGATAAAATAAAGGTTATGGTTGTTTTAAAAATGAATGCAGTCTTTGAAAAACGTCTCATATAGAGGTCAAAACCTCGCAACGAAATCAATTAATATGGAACGTTTATAATCAATATGAACGGGACATTTCAGTTGGTATCCGAGCGTTGGTCTTAGAGAACCAGAAAATTGCATTAGTGTGTCTTACCGAGTTTGTTAGGATGCATTAGTGAGTCTGGACTTCGACCGTGTTTTTCTTCAAAAAAAAAAAACGATTGCTTAACATTTTTTTTTGTTGGAAACTATATATTATTAACATGTAAATATTATGTGATATATTAATCTCTTATCGTGTTTGATATTGTGTGATAGATGTCTACTTCTAGTACAAATCCCATTGATTAACCTAATAATAATGAAGAGTCGAATATATTTTGGGAAGATTCACAAATTCTCGAAGAGGAACCGGAAGAAGAGGAACCGGAAGAGGAGGAACCGGAAGAGGAGGAACCGGAAGAAGAGGAACCAGAAGAGGAGGAATCGGAAGAGAAGGAACCAGAAGAAGAAGAGGTTCTAGAGGAAGAAATATTGATACCTATAGTAAATCGATTAAATAAAAGAAAATCCTCAACCAACGGACCAAAGTTAATAATGGTCAATGGTGTTTCCACCGAGGAAGAAAAATATTGGGAAGATTACCAATTTTCCGTTGAATCGGATCCCGATGAGGATTCCGATGATGTTATAGAAATTACCTCGACCCAATTTAATAAGCGAAAGAAAATAATAAGGGAAAAGGTATGAAAATTGAGAAACCCGATTCCAACCCCGATGAACTTTATATGTATTGACAACATCCGTATTTCCTAAAATGTAACAATGACCCGGGAACCACTAAACCACCAGGTTTTTCTAAACCATTATATAAAACGACAGCTCGTATTAGAGGAACATCATATATTCCTAGAAAATTAGGAAAACGAACCAAGTCCGAAGAAGAAGAAACCAGTGATTCAGATTAGAGGGTTGTAATCATGTTGTGTATTATATGTATTGTAGTGTGCTTGTATTTTTTTGTTCTATGTAAAAATTGCTTGTATTGTTTGTTAATTATCTTTTACGAATCTAATTCTTGTATATTTTACAGTATAAAAACAAAATGGACGTTAAGGGTAGACAACCGAATATTTTAGAAGACCTACCAGAGGATATGATTGAGGAAATCTTGTCTAGAGTCGGACAGAATTCATCAGCACATTTAGTTATGGCGAAATTAACTTGTCAAACATTTGAAACACTTTCCAGAAATGCCTTAGTTTATAAAAGGCTTTCCTTTGATAGGTGGGGTATATCACATTGGGGAGACCGTAAGTTACGCCGTGTTTTCTTTAAAGCGTTACATGCGGGGAACCCAAATGCAATTTTACGCTACGGGTTAAGAACCTATTTTGACTCAACATATCCCAACATAGGATTTCATGAATTAGAAAGAGCTTCTAACATGCAACATAAAGAAGCATGTTATGCTTACGGGTTAGTGATGTTCGCTTCTTACCAAAGTGAGAAAAAGAATATCGGATTGCAACTTTTAAATAAAACCTTCCCACAAGTGACGGATTCAGTAGTTGGGGTGAGAAACAAGGTTTT
Source organism: Rutidosis leptorrhynchoides (assembly GCF_046630445.1). Classification (NCBI taxonomy): domain Eukaryota; kingdom Viridiplantae; phylum Streptophyta; class Magnoliopsida; order Asterales; family Asteraceae; genus Rutidosis; species Rutidosis leptorrhynchoides. The sequence goes on from NC_092334.1 coordinate 318,482,912, forward strand.
TAGATTATTACGGGGCTGTTGGACATTACAAAACCCTCATCCTTTTGACGACGTTACAACATGCTGCCTAGCCAATGGTTATAACGGTTATTTTCCACAAGACCAAGGATGGGAAGTCATCTTAGTAAAACCAAAATGCATGACTTGTTTCTGGACTTATGAATTACGTGTATTTATTTCCTTTCCTGAACAACTTGCGTATTAACTAGATTTATCTTCAAAACTGTCATGTATCATAGTGTACTATATTTCATGTTATATGTAATATAGCGAAGTTGTAATTTTGAAGAATATTTGTATGAGATATATTATTATAATCAGTTTTTCATATGGAATTGTAGTAGTTGAATTGTATATTAGCTAATAAGTATGAACTTAACGGGTAGATAGTACCAGAATTTAAACTTATAAAACGCTAATATGAAGAAAAAGCTTTTATAAATGAATTCATATTATGCTACGAAATACTGTTGACTACTCTTAATATTCTGTATGATTAACTCGATTCAGTTGTCTATTTTGAAGGAAATGGCACTGACTACTCGACACACCATGAATATGAACGAAGAGGAATTTTGTACCTTTCTTGCTGCAAACATAGACGCAGTACAGGCTGCGCTACATACTAACAATAACGCTGAATCTAGCAATGCAGCTAACGGCGCAAGAAATCGTGTAGGATGCACCTACAAAGAATTCACTGCCTGCAAACCTTTGGAATTTGATGGAACCGAAGGACCAATTGGATTGAAACGGTGGACCGAGAAAGTCGAATTGGTGTTTGCCATAACTAAGTGTACTGAAGAGGACAAAGTTAAGCACGCTACGCATACCTTCACAGGTACTACGTTAACGTGGTGGAACACCTATCTTGAACAGGTAGGACAAAATGCTGCTTACGCACTACCGTGGTCGGCATTCAAGCAATTGATGAACGAGCAGTACCGTCTTAGAAACGAAGTCAATAAACTCAAGGCAGAACTTAGAGAGTTACGAACACAAGGGTTCGACGTTACCAAATATGAACGACGATTCACAGAGTTGTACATATTGTGTCCGGGAGCATTCGAAGATGAAGAAGAGAAGATCGACGCGTTTGTAAAAGGGTTACTAGTAAGGATTCAAGAAGATGTAAGTTCACACGAGCCCGCTTCTATACAAAAGGCAAGTCGAATGGCTCATAAAATCATAAATCAGATTGAGGGAAGAATTAAAGAGCAGGCGGCCGAAGAAGCCAACAAGAAATAACTCAAGAGAAAGTGGGAGGAAAACGGTGACAAGAGTCACCAGTACAACAACAATAACAAGTACAACCACAATCGCAACAACTATCCCAACAACCGCAACAACAATCGCAACAATAACCGCAATCCTAACAATAACTACAACAAACATCCCAACAACAACAACTACAACAACCATTTCAATAACAATAACAATCCCAACAACAACCTCAATAACAACAACGGCAACAAAAACCAAAAATAGCCATGTCATAGGTGTGAAGAAAATCACCAGGGATTTTGCACGACATTTTGCAACAGGTGTAAAAGAAATGGTCATAGCGCGACAAAGTATGAGGTCTACGGACCAAAGTTAAACAGAACTAAGGGAGCAAATAATGCCGGAACAAGTAATGCCGAAACGAATAGTGTCGGAGCAAGTAATACCAACGCTGTTTGTTATAAATGTGGAAAACCGGGCTACATTATTAGAAATTGCCCGAATCAGGGGAATACTAATGGGCAGGGCCGTGGAAGAGTTTTCAATATTAATGCGGCAGAAGCACAGGAAGACCCAGAGCTTGTTACGGGTACGTTTCTTATTGACGATAAATCTGCTTATGTTTTATTTGATTCGGGTGCGGATAGAAGCTATATGAGTAGAGAATTTTGTGCTAAATTAAGTTGCCCATTGACACCTTTGGATAGTAAATTTTTACTCCAATTAGTAAATGGTAAATTAATTTCAGCAGATAATACATGTCGGAATCGAGAAATTAAACTGGTTAGCGAAACATTTAAGATTAACTTGATACCAGTAGAGTTAGGGAGTTTTGATGTGATAATCGGTATGGACTGTTTGAAAGAAGTGAAAGCTGAGATCGTTTGTTACAAAAATGCAATTCGCATTATACGAGAAAAAGGAAAACCCTTAATGGTGTACGGAGAAAAGAGCAACGCAAAGTTAAATCTTATTAGTAACCTGAAGGCACAAAAACTAATAATAAAAGGTTGCTATGCTGTGCTAGCACACGTCGAGAAAGTCAATTCCGAAGAAAAGAACATCAATGATATTCCCGTCGCAAAAGAATTTCCCGATGTATTTCCGAAAGAATTACCGGGACTACCTCCACACCGATCCATTGAATTTCAAATAGTACTTGTATCGAGAGCTGCACCAATAGCTCGTGCTCCATACAAACTCGCACCTAGCGAAATGAAGGAACTTCAGAGCCAATTACAAGAACTTTTAGAGCGTGGTTTCATTCGACCAAGCACATCACCCTGGGGAGCTCCTGTTTTGTTTGTCAAAAAGAAGGATGGTACATTCAGGTTGTGTATCGACTATCGAGAGTTAAACAAACTTACCATCAAGAACCGTTACCCACTACCGAGAATCGATGACTTATTTGATCAACTGCAAGGCTCGTCGGTTTATTCGAAGATCAATTTACGTTCCGGATATCATCAAATGCATGTAAAGGAGGATGATATTCCGAAGACTGCTTTCAGGACGCGATACGGTCATTACGAGTTTATGGTTATGTCGTTTGGTTTGACTAACGCACCAGCTGTGTTCATGGACCTCATGAACAGAGTGTGTAGACCATTTCTTGACAAGTTTATCATTATCTTCATCGATGACATACTTATTTACTCAAAGAATGATCAAGAGCATGAAGAACATTTGAGGAAAGTACTGGAATTGTTGAGGAAAGAAAAACTGTACGTTAAGTTTTCAAAGTGTGCATTTTGGTTGAAAGACGTTCAATTCCTCGGACATGTTATGAGCAAAAAAGGTATTCAGGTTAATCCAACAAAGATTGAAACCGTTGTAAACTGGGAAACCCCGAAAACTCCGAAGCATATACGTAAATTTTTAGGATTGGTTGGTTACTACAGAAGATTCATCCAAGATTTTTCCAAAATAGAAAAACCCTTGACTGCATTAACGCATAAAGGAAAGAAATTTGAATGGAAGGATGAACAGGAGGAAGCGTTCCAAATGTTGAAGAAAAAGCTAACTACGGCACCTATATTGTCATTGCCTGAAGGGAATGATGATTTTGTGATATATTGTGACACCTCAAAGCAAGGACTCGGTTGTGTATTAATGCAACGAACGAAAGTAATAGCTTATGCGTCTAGACAATTGAAGATTCACGAGCAAAATTATACGACTCACGATTTTGAATTGGGCGCTGTTGTTTTTGCATTAAAGACTTGGAGGCATTACTTATATGGGGTCAAAAGTATTATATATACCGACCACAAAAGTCTCCAACATATATTTGATCAGAAACAACTAAACATGAGGCAGCGTAGGTGGATTGAATTGTTAAATGACTATGACTTTGAGATTCGTTACCACCCGGGGAAGGCGAATGTGGTAGCCGACGCTTTGAGTAGAAAGGACAGAGAACCTATACGGGTAAAAGCTATGAACATAATTATTCGTACTAACCTTACTACTCAACTAAAGGAGGCGCAACAAGGGGTTGTAAAAGAAGGAAAGTTGAAGAATGAGATACCCAAAGGATCGAAGAAACATCTTAAAATTCGAGAAGACGGAACCCGATATAGGGTTGATAGAATTTGGGTACCAAAGTTTGGAGATGTGAGAGAAATGGTACTTAAGGAAGCACATAAAACCAGATACTCAATACATCCCGGAGCAGGAAAAATGTACAAAGATCTCAAGAAGCACTTTTGGTGGTCGGTTAAGAAAGCCGATATTGCTAAATATGTAGGAGAATGTTTGACGTGTTCAAAGGTCAAAGCTGAACATCAGAAACCATCAGATTTACTCCAACAACCTGAAATTCCAGAATGGAAATGGGAAAACATTACTATGGATTTCATTACTAAATTGCCAAGGACTGCAAGTGGTTATGATACTATTTGGGTAATAGTCGATCATCTCACCAAGTCAGCACACTTCCTGCCAATGAGAGAAGATGACAAAATGGAGAAGTTAGCACGACTATACTTGAAGGAAGTTGTCTCTAGACATGGAATACCAGTCTCTATAATCTCTGATAGGGATGGCAGATTTGTTTCAAGGTTTTGGCAGACACTGCAACAAGCATTGGGGACTCGTATAGACATGAGTACTGCTTATCATCCACAAACTGATGGGAAAAGTGAAAGGACGATATAGACCCTTGAAGACATGCTTCGAGCATGTGTTATCGATTTCGGAAACAGTTGGGATCGACACCTACCGTTAGTAGAATTTTCCTACAACAACAGTTATCATTCGAGTATTGAGATGGCGCCGTTTGAGGCACTTTATGATAGAAAGTGCAGGTCTCCAATTTTTTGGAGTGAAGTGGGGGATAGACAGATTACGGGTCCGGAGATAATACAAGAAATTACCGAGAAAATCAACCAAATTCAACAACGATTGAAAACCGCCCAGAGTTGACAAAAGAGCTATGCGGACAGTAAAAGAAAAGATATAGAATTTGAGATTGGAGAGATGGTTATGCTTAAGGTTTCACCTTGGAAAGGCGTTGTTCGATTTGGTAAACGGGGAAAACTAAATCCAAGGTACATTGGACCATTCAAGATTATAGATCGTGTCGGACCAGTAGCTTACCAACTGGAGTTACCTCAACAACTTGTGGCTGTACATAACACTTTTCATGTCTCGAATCTGAAGAAGTGTTTTGCTAAAGAATATCTCACTATTCCGTTAGACGAAATCCAAATCAACGAAAAACTTCAATTTATTGAAGAATCCGTCGAAATAATGGATCGTGAGGTTAAAAGACTTAAGCAAAACAAGATACCAATTGTTAAGGTTCGATGGAATGCCCGTAGAGGACCCGAGTTTACCTGGGAATGAGAAGATCAAATGAATAAGAAATACCCGCATTTATTTCCAGAAGATACGTCAACACCTCCAACTGCTTAAAATTTCGGGACAAAATTTATTTAACGGGTAGGTACTGTAGTGACCCGAACTTTTCCATGTTTATATATATATTAAATGAAATTTTTATTTACATGATTAAGTGTTTCCAACATGTTAAGCAATCAAACTTGTTAAGACTTGATTAATTGAAATAAGTTTCATATAGACATTTGACCACCCAAGTTGACCGGTGATTCACGAACGTTAAAACTTGTAAAAACTAAATGATGACATATATATGATTATATATATAGTTAACATGATATTATGATAAGTAAGTATCTTATTAGGTATTTTAACATTGAGTTATATACATAAAATTGAGTTTATTGAATTAAGAAACTCGAAACGATATATATAACGATTATCGTTATAACAACTTCTTACTAAATACATATGAATCATATTAAGATATTGATACACTCTGTTTAATCATGATAAATGAAAAGTAAATATGTCATTAAGTGTATTAACAATGAACTACATATGTAAAAACAAGACTACTAACTTAATGATTTCGAAACGAGACATATATGTAACGATTATCGTTGTATCGACATTTAAATGTATATATATCATATTAAGATATATTAATACATCATAATATCATGATAATATAATAATTTAACATCTCATTAGATATAATAAACATTGGGTTAACAACATTTAACAAGATCGTTAACTTAAAGGTTTCAAATCAACATTTACATGTAACGACTAACGATGACTTAACGACTCAGTTAAAATATATATACATGTAGTGTTTTAATATGTATTCATACACTTTTGAAAGACTTCAAGACACTTATCAAAATACTTCTACTTAACAAAAATGCTTACAATTACATCCTCGTTCAGTTTCATCAACAATTCTACTCGTATGCACCCGTATTCGTACTCGTACAATACACAGCTTTTAGATGTATGTACTATTGGTATATACACTCCAATGATTAACTCTTAGAAGACCATGTGAGTCACCTAACACATGTGGGAACCATCATTTGGCAACTAGCATGAAATATCTCATAAAATTACAAAAATATGAGTAATCATTCATGACTTATTTACATGTAAACAAAATTACACATCCTTTATATCTAATCCATATACCAACGACCAAAAACACCTAAAAATACTTTCATTCTTCAATTTTCTTCATCTAATTGATCTCTCTCAAGTTCTATCTTCAAGTTCTAAGTGTTCTTCATAAATTCTACAAGTTCTAGTTTCATAAAATCAAGAATACTTCCAAGTTTGCAAGCTTACTTCCAATCTTGTACAGTGATCATCCAACCTCAAGAAATCTTTCTTATTTATAGTAAGATATATTTCTAATACAAGGTAATACTCATATTCAAACTTTGATTCAATTTCTATAACTATAACAATCTTATTTCGAGTGGAAATCTTACTTGAACTTGTTTTCGTGTCATGATTCTACTTCAAGAACTTTCAAGCCATCCAAGATCCTTTGAAGCTAGATCCATTTGTCTCTTTTACAGTAGGTTTATCCACAAAACTTGAGGTAGTAATGATGTTCATAACATCATTCGATTCATACATATAAAGCTATCTTATTCGAAGGTTTAAACTTGAAATCACTAGAACATAGTTTAGTTAATTCTAAACTTGTTCGCAAACAAAAGTTAATCCTTCTAACTTGACTTTTAAAATCAACTAAACACATGTTCTATATCTATATGATATGCTAACTTAATTATTTAAAATCTGGAAACACGAAAAACACCGTAAAACCGGACATACGCCGTCGTAGTAACACCGTGGGCTGTTTTGGGTTTGATAATTAAAAACTATGATAAACTTTGATTTAAAAGTTGTTCTTCTGGTAAAATGATTTTTCTTATGAACATGAAACTATATCCAAAAATTATGGTTAAACTCAAAGTGGAAGTATGTTTTTCAAAATGGTCATCAAGACGTCGTTCTTTCGACTGAAATGACTACCTCTTACAAAAACGACTTGTAACTTATATTTCTCACAATAAACCTATACTTTTTCTGTTTAGATTCATAAAGTAGAGTTCAATATGAAACCATAGCAATTTGATTCACTCAAAACGGATTTAAAATGAAGAAGTTATGGGTAAAACAAGATGGGATATTTTTTGATTTTTGTAGCTACGGGAAATATTAACAATTCTATACAAATCATATCCTAGCTAACTTATATTGTATTATACATGTATTCTAATATATTATGTAATCTTGGGATACCATAGACACGTATGCAAATGTTTTGACATATCATATCGACCCATGTATATATATTATTTGGAACAACCATAGACACTCTATATGCAGTAATGTTGGAGTTAGCTATACAGGGTTAAGGTTGATTCCAAATATATATATACTTTGAGTTGTGATCTAGCCTAAGACGTGTATACACTGGGTCGTGGATTGATTCAAGATAATATATATCGATTTATTTCTGTACATCGAACTGTGGACAACTAGTTGTAGGTTACTAACGAGGACAGCTGACTTAATAAACTTAAAACATCAAAATGTATTAAAAGTGTTGTAAATATATTTTGAACATACTTTGATATATATGTACATATTTGTTATAGGTTTGTGAATCGACCAGTGGCCAAGTCATACTTCCCGACGAAGTAAAAATCTGTGAAAGTGAGTTATAGTCCCACTTTTAAAATCAAATATTTTGGGATGTGAATTCTTGCAGATTTATAAATGTTTTACGAAATAGACACAAGTAATTGAAACTACATTATATGGGTGAATGATCGAAGCCGAATATGCTCCTTTTGCTTGGTAACCTAAGAATTAGTAAACCGATCTACTAATTGACGCGAATCCTAAAGATAGATCTATTGGGCCTAACGAACCCCATCCAAAGTACTGGATGCTTTAGTACTTCGAATTCGTTTTTATCATGTTCGAAGGATTTCCCGAAATGATAGGGGATATTCTTATATGCATCTTTTTAATGTCGGTTACCAGGTGTTCACCATATGAATGAATTTTATCTCTATGTATGGGATGTATAATGAAATATGAAATCTTGTGGTCTATTATTATGATTTGATAATATATAGGATAAACCTATAACTCACCAACATTTTTGTTGACGTTTTAAGCATGTTTATTCTCAGGTGATTATTAAGAGCTTCCGCTGTTGCATACTAAAATAAGGACAAGATTTGGAGTCCATGCTTGTATGATATTATGTAAAAACTGCATTCAAGAAACTTATTTTTAATGTAATATGTTCTTATTGTAAAGCATTATGTAATGGTCGTGTGTAAACGGTATATTTTAGATTATCATTATTTGATAATCTACGTAATGTTTTTTAAACCTTTATCAATAAAATAAAGGTTATGGTTGTTTTAAAAATGAATGTAGTCTTTGAAAAACGTCTCATATAGAGGTCAAAATCTCGCGACGAAATCAATTAATATGGAACGTTTATAATCAATATGAACGGGACATTTCATTCTATTCTTTTTGTTTTTATAATGTTTTCACGCTAAGCTTTATCTAGTTTGGTCATTTCCTAGAATAAGTATGGATTAGTGAACTTGTATATTTATGTCAAGATGTCTACCATCACTTTTGGTTATGTGTGTGTCATCATCAAAACACTTATTACCGTTGGTTAAGATTATTATTACCGTTAAGCATAAACCAGCATTCTCCCCCAACAAAGTCCACTCAAATTCCGCTCAAACTGTGACGACCCGAAAATTTCCGAACAAATTTAAACTTAATCTTTATATATTTTCAACACGATAAGCAAAGTCTGTAAAGTTGAGTCTCAAAAAGTTTGAACTGTTTCATATATTCAATTGACCTTCGACTGCTCTCGACGATTCACGAACAATTAATTGTAAATAGATATGTGTGTATGTATATATAAATAATAATTCGAAATATTATTTGAAGTATTATATATTATTGTTATTAAAAATTAATAAAATAAAAATTGGATATTATAATAATTAATAATTATTATTTAAAATATATCTCTATATATAAATAAAATATACTAAAAATAAATATTAAATGATTGTAATACTCGTTTAATGTTGCGATTGATATTAAGTAAATTAAATTCAAACTTATGTAATTTTAAAATAAACGGTGATACGAAAATGACTTCTATAAATTTTAGGCTTATTACAAAATGTATTTAGGAACTTTTTTTAAGTTTTAACAATTTTTATATTTTACCCAGAATTGAGAGGGACAGTTGATGTAATATTTATTTAATAAATTAATGACTGAATTTTATACCATAATGATCAAAATAAATAAAGCTAGTTAATTTAAAATTTTGGAATTTTTCTGAAGACTTTTATCCACCACTGATTAACAACGGAACACGAAATCCATTCCGTGAAAAGAATTTAAATCAATAATTCATGGCTGCTAATTCTATAACACCTTAAAATTTTTTAATTATATTATACTTTGCATAATTAAATTACTGTGCATGAAAATGAAACAACTAGACTACTTGCATATTTAACTGTTAATACTTGATTTACTATTTCGTTTTGGTTTTATTCCTCTCACTCATTAAGCTTCCGAGTAATATATATAGATATACCCTCCACCCATAAGTGGACACACATACATTAACACTTAACCTCCCTTCTTCTTCTCCAAACCATCGTGATCCACCACTCTCACTCCCTCTCCTCTTCGTGAACCCATAAAGACACCGCCTCCTTACAACCATCGACCACCTAGTCCGCCACTTCCTCACTATCTCACGGTCATCACCTCCACCACCACTACTACTGTTACTATATCTGTTTCCTTTCAAAACACGAACCACTATATCAACACCACAATCATCATAGCCATCATCTTAAAACAATCCAATGATCACCATTGAAAACTTACATCAATCACCAATACCAAACCCACAACTATTCAACCACAAACTTCATTTTTCTGTTTCCATTCGTTGTCGGTTTCAACTACAAGGATCATCACGAACAACCGTAAACCACTTTGAACCCACCACCTTCCACCCTCTCTCTCTCTCTACATTTTTTTCTTTCTATCGTGAACCTTGAAAGCCACTATCACCACCCATCTCTTCTATCACCCTTAAATCGCCACCATCAAACCCTCATTGCCACACACCACCACCTTTATCATATCAATCACCGGACCACCATCACATGAAATCAAAACCCACTTGAACAAAACCACCTACTACTGCTGCAGTTTGCGTGCTATTTTTTTATGTTCCTCGTTAATGTTTCAGCTGCAAAAATCACCCAAGCATCGAACCTGCAACAGCTCATGTTTTCTGTTTTTAATCGAAATCTTTTCTGTTTCTTTTCCATTTTCTATAAACCGCAAACCACACCCATCTGTTTATGTTGTTTCTCTTTTCGTACTACCTGCAGCTGCTAAATCCTTCTCTGTACTGTAACAACTATGATGATGGGTATGATGATATATGATGTGCTGGTGATGATATGAACGAAGATGAAAATGATGATGAATAGTCGTGGGTGTGCGTGAAATGATGACGGGTATGCATAAAGTTGATGACTTGTTTATGTTTCCCATAATCACGACAACAAGAACCCACAAATCCACAGAATTCCTTTTGCATCGGGCTACTTTTGGACTGAACTATTATTGGGCTTAATTAATTTGTTTATTGGGCCGAACTATCTGTTGGGCTATCTTGTTGGGCCGTGAGTTTGTGAGGCAAATTGGGCCATTATTTCGCTAGTTCGTTGTTTATGTTCTTTGATTATTACTCGATGAAAATAAAAACAGGTTAAGATACTTAGTATAGGTATTAAATCAGATAGGAAGTACCAGCGGAGTTGTTTGGTGTTGTGTGTGGTTAACGAGAGGTCTTGGGTTTGAACCTGGGCACAGGCAGTTTATTTATTTTTTTGAAGCTCTTCCTATTAAGGTAGTTATTATTATTATTACTATTTTTTTATTAGTATTGTTATTATTATTAATTATTATTGTTATATGATTAATAGTATTATCATTCATAATAAGTATTAGCATTAAGTATTATAAGTATTATTATTATTATTATTATTATTATTATTATTATTATTATTATTATTATTATTATTATTATCATTAATATCATTATTATTATTGAAATAAGTATTATTAGTATTAATATGATTATTAGTAAAATTATTATTATTATAGTTATTATAGTTATTATTATTACTACTATTATTATTATCATGTTTATTATCAAAAATATTAAAATTATCATTTTTATTATTGTTATCATTTTTATTATTATTATCACTTTTATTAAAATTATTATTATTATTATTATTATTATTATTATTAGTATCATACTTAGTGACATTATTATTATTTTTATCATTATTATTATTACTCTAATTATTATTAATTTTAGTATTATTATTATTATCATAAAAAGATACAAATTGTTATTTATTATTAGTGACATTACTTTACCAAATAAATAGCTATATAAGAATATAATTGATACATATTACATAACAACATTAATATTTTCATAATAAATACTAATTATTTATCTAAAGTATATAAAATAAAGATAGTTAATATAGTTACCAATAAAACATACAAGTTACTAAAATAACAATTAATAATAATATCTAAACTTGTTCGATTACGATAATATGTTTTAATATATATATATATATATATATATATATATATATATATATATATATATATATATATATATATATATATATATATATATATATATATATATATATATATATATATATATATATATATATATATATAATTGATATAGGTTCGTGAATCCGAGGCCAACCCTGCACTTGTTCAGTGTCATCGTATGCATATTTTTACTACAAAATATCGTATTGTGAGTTTATTTGATTCCCTTTTACTCTTTACATTTTTGGGACTGCGAATACATGCACTTTTTTATAACTGTTTTATTAAATGCTTTTGAAATCTATATTTTTGGACTGAGAATACATGAGATGCTTTTATAAATGTTTGACAAGATAGACACAAGCAAAACATTCCTCGAATGAATTATTATGCAGACAGAAGTTCTGTGGATTATTATTGAATTAGTTGGACGTTATAATTGCCACTAATTGTTGTGAATATTTTCCACTGATTATTATTGCTTGGTAACCTAAAAATTAGAAACGGGTATGACCCTAATTCACGCGAATCCTAAAGGTAGCTACCGGGTTTAACACCCCCACCCAGAATGTTCACTAGACGGAAGAGCTAGTGGGCGTGGTGTTTAGTACTTCGAAGTTTGTATATTATACAGACGAGATGTTCTGCTTTGGGGATATTATTGATGCGCATTATATGTTAAGGTCGGTTACCATGTTGAGCAATGAAATCAAAGTGAATGTTATGTATCGAGATAATGCTTTTTATACACAAATTATGTGTATTATTTTTGTGCACGAGATATTTGTACGGTTATTAAAAATCGCGAGGCAACCTACGGGGGAGAAAAGGATACGAACCTACTCTGCCGAGCATTATGAAAAATGGTATAGTACACGAGATAGGTGTACTGTATTTAAATCTTGTGGTCTATCAAAATGATAAATTTTATTGTTTATGATAAACCTATGAACTCACCAACCTTTTGGTTGACACTTGAAAGCATGTTTATTCTCAGGTATTAAAGAAACCTTTCGATGTGCATTTGCTCATTTTAGAGATATTACTTAAAGTCATTCATGGCATATTTCAAAAGATGTTGCATTCGAGTCATTGAGTTCATCAAGATTATAATTAAGTCAACTATAGTTGGATGTATTATGAAATGGTATGCATGCCGTCAACTTTCGATGTAAAGAAAGTTTGTCTTTGAAAAACGAATGCAATGTTTGTGAAATGTATCATATAGAGGTCAAGCACCTCGCAATGAAATCAAATATTGTGAATCGTTTATAATCGATATGAATGGGTCCTTTCAGTTGGTATCAGAGCGGTGGTCTTAGCGAACCAGGTCTTGCATTAGTGTGTCTAACAAAAAGTCGTTAGGATACATTAGCGAGTCTGGACTTAGACCGTGTCTGCATGTCAAAAGTTTTGCTTATCATTTCTTGTTGAAAACTATCTGCTTATCATTCTTAGGAAATTATCTGCTTATCATTATTAGTCTAGACACGTTTTACTGCATTGACTGCATGAATAGTGTATAGACAAAATGCATATCTTTGCGTATCTGATAATTCATATCTTAGCGTATCTGTTACTATAGACTTGCCAGACATATGCCGTAAATTCCTCCATAGTCTACCAAATCTTTAGTACTATATATTTAGATATTCTATGTAGTTAGAATATCATCCAATATTCAAAAATCATTTCATGCTGAAAAATCCTTTATTCGAAAGTATGAAATGGAACTCGTCACTAGTTCGAGTCCTTCGGATTCCAATAGTTATTTCGATAGTTATTCCGATAGTTATTCCGATATGGATATTCACCTGAGAACCAAATGTTGGGATTTAACAAGTTACATAATACTTAAAACCTTTTAAGAATCAAATTAAAGCGGAAGCATGAAAATATTACCGATTGAACTTGTTAATCTTTAACCTTTTAAAGTTAAATCCCAATTAGGATCAAGTTGTGAAATAAGCTTACAAACTACAAGCAAGAATAAGATGTTATACCTATTCCATGCTAGTTGAAAGTGATGAAGATGATGATGTTGAATGGAGCTTCAAATGTATGAAACCTCAAGAGATTATACCCCAAACTTATGCACCAACACCTTAGCTTTGGTTAGGATTTTATTGACACTTGATAACAAGCTTGCAAAGAAGAAAATGAACCCACTTTTGACCTCCAAAGGCCACGGCCTAACAGCAACAAGAAGAGAGAAAAATGCAGTTTTTTTTGCTTGTTATTTTGATGTGTACTTGCATGTGTGTGTAACCTTGAGTCAAGGAACATGTTTATAGATATATGGAAAAGCATGGGCAACTAAAGATTGGAATCTCTAGCATGTGCATCTCATTCCCTATGCCACTTCTCTTTCATATTATAAAATAAGTTTTATAAAAGTATTAGATTTTATAAAACTCTTTATAATACTTCCATATATATATAATTGTCATGTACATTTATTTTTATAAAACCAAAACTTTATAAAATGTAACATAACAAAATAAATTATTTAACCTATAAATAATTTAAACTCTTGTTATATATATAAATTAATCCATAATTTATATATATATATACACATCAAGTAATATTTCAGAAAACCATTTTTCTTAAAGTTCAAGTGTCGCGTATTTGATCAACGAACCAATCGTTAAAATCGAAGACGAATAAGGTGTCGGTAAGTTTGTTATTGGGTATGACCCGACTTGGATCATAACACGTCAGCCACGTTAATTTAATATGTCTCTCGGGCATACGAAATACCTTCAATCTCCCACTTGCACGAGAAACATAAGAAATTAATGCAAGTGATGGATACAGCCTAACACACTGTCCATCACCCCTAATATGTTATGACTTTGTGCCATTCAATAACATCATCCCTTTCGAGTTCCCATCTCGAATATGAATAGGTGAATCTTTCATTATTTCCTTTCATCCTAGATGTCATGTTAAATCCAAGAGATACAGAGTGATCACTCTCTTATAGATTTAACTTTCAGGCCTTAGACATCTGACTCTCAACGAATAAGAGGGACAAATTCCATCTTGACTACATACGTCCTAGATATACACTTTGTAATATACCTGAGTACTTCCTTATGTGCTACCATGTTTCAGAATAGCGAAGGAAAGAATCAAGGCACAGTACTTGGTGAATATCCGAATCCAATATGTATCTCAGGTCAGAGGATACAATGATATTCGCCTTTACTCAAGATTACATGTGATCAACCACAAAGGCTCTATACAGTAATTCTTGAGAGCGGGTCTTCCAATATTTGTTTCCCACAAATATCTATGAACCTTGGTTGCAACCTTGCCCCACATTCAACCTATGAATGTATACCAATCCAAGTTCATAATAGTCTAAACCTCACACTTGTTCCCACAAATGTGATCGACTACGGAAATTTAGAATAATTGCTTATTCATGGATGAAATATGCAAAATAGGAACATAACTCAAATAAATTAACACCATAGTTATATTAATGAGTTTGAATAATTTCGTTCCGGTACAATACATAAAATAGATCATATCCAATCACTAGAATATCGAAGCCCTAATGCACAAACATGTCCCTCATGTTTTGGCCCATGTAAAAGCTTCGTGAGTGGATCCGCAACATTATGATCTGTATGAACTTTGCGAATACATATCTTTCCTTTTTCAACTTCATCCCTTATGTAGTTGAATCTCCGCTCAATGTGACGAGTCTTTTGATGGGCACGAGGTTCCTTGATTTGAGCAATCGCACCCTCGTTGTCACAAAAGATCTCAAGAGGGTCCTGAATGGAAGGGACCACTCCTAAGTCGTCGATGAATTTCTTCATCCATGCAGCTTCCTGTGCTGCCAATGAGGCGGCAATGTACTCCGACTCTGTAGTGGATAACGCAATAACTTCCTGCTTCGAACTCTTCCAAGAGACCGCACCACCATTTAACATGAAGACATAACTGGATTGTGATCGAGAGTCATCTCGATCAGTTTGGAAACTCGCGTCCACGTAACCTTTTACAGCGAGTTCCTCCTCACCAAACCCATATATTAGAAACATATCCTTAGTCCTCCTAAGGTATTTCAATATGCTTTTAACAGCAATCCAATGACTATTTCCTGGGTTATTCTGGTATCTACTTGTCAAGCTTAGAGCGCATGACACATCCGGTCTAGTACATATCATTGCATACATGATAGACCCAATAGCAGATGTGTATGGGACTTTCTTCATTCTCTTTTGTTCATCTTTCGTGGCAGGACACTGAGATGAACTGAGAACGGTTCCTTTTTGAATAGGTACCAAACCTCTCTTAGAGTTTTCCATCTTGAACCTTTTCAAGATTTTATCAATGTATGTACTTTGACTTAAACCTATCAATCTCTTGGATCTATTCCTATAGATCCCTATCCCCAATATGTATTGTGCATCTCCAAGATCCTTAATGGAGAAGCAACTCTTTAGCCAAGTTTTGACTCCTTGCATTGTGGTAATATCATTCCCAAATAATAATATATCATCCACATATAGTACAAGGAACATGATAGTGCTCCCACTAGCTTTCTTATATACACAAGCTTCATCACCATTTTTAATGAAGCCAAATTTCTCGGCTTCCTCATTAAAACGATGATTCCACATTCTAGATGCTTGTTTCAATCCGTAGATTGACTTCTTTAACTTGCATACCTTTTTAGGATATTTTGGATCAACAAAACCTTCAGGCTGAACCATATAGACATCTTCCATAAGATATCCATTTAGGAAAGCGGTTTTGACATCCATTTGCCATATTTCATAGTCGTAGTGAGCAGCAATGGCAAATAATATCCTAATAGACTTTAGCATTGCCACTGGCGAGAAAGTTTCATCATAATCAACCCCTTGAGTTTGAGTGAAACCTTTTGCTACAAGTCTAGCTTTATATGTATCCAAGTTTCCATGTATGTCGGTTTTCTTCTTGAAAAGCCATTTGCAATCAACTAGTTTAGAGCTAGGAGGTTGCTCAACAAGTTCCCACACTTGGTTTTCATACATGGATTGCATCTCGGCGTTCATGGCATCCTGCCATTTATCTTTATCAATCCTTGATAAAGCATCTTCGTAGTTTGTCGGTTCATCCAAATCAACTGTATAGCAATCATCCACGAGAAACCCATATCTCTCGGGAGGATTACTAATCCTACTAGATCTTCGAACTTCTTGTGTACCCAGATCATCCACTTGATCATTTTCAACATCCTCATGTTGAGTACTAGTGCCAACCAATTGTGTATCATCGGCTTGATCTTGTACCTCTACAAGATCTATCTTCCTTTCACCATCACCTTCCATAAGGAACTTGGTTTCTAGGAATTCCGCTTTCCGAGCAACAAATACGGTTTGCTCGGATGGATCATAGAAGTAATATCCCATGTCATCTTTGGGATATCCTATGAAGATACACTTTGTGGATCGAGCATGTAGCTTATTAGCTATATAACGCTTAGGATAAGTTTCACATCTGTGATGACCCGGAAATTTTCGAACAAATTTAAACTTTAATCTTTATATATATCCGACACGATAAGCAAAATCTGTAATGTTGAGTCCCAAAAGTTTTGAAACTATATTCATTTAATCAAATATCCTTTGACCATGCCTAACGATTCACGAACAATTATGTGTAAATATATATATATATATATATATATATATATATATATACATGTGTGCTTATTAGATTGACATATATTATAAAACATTGAACGGATTAGTTGATATGAATATAAGCTATGGGATCTATTTAAAGAGGTTGGAAATGTTATCAAGGTATTGATTGAATAATACTTTTTACGAACGTATTTGTTCGATGTAAGTTTATCGACGAGATTAAAAGATAATATCAAATGATTGAATTATCAGATACATTGAACTATGATTATGAGTCTCTGTTATGAGGTCCACTTTGAATTAGAAAACCCTTACTTTTAACGGTATTCGGAATATTTGGAAAAGTGATTGTATATAAGAACAAAAGTGTTAATTATTGGGGATTAGACAAAAGTTGGTGGAGGATTGAATTTCATAACCCTTGTTATTTGATTCGATCGATACTAAGTTATTTTATTTAGAAAGGTTAAGGAAACTAAAATAAACATTAGCATATAAAGGAATTATAGGTTTAGAGTGTAAATGTTACGTGTTATAATATTTCCTAAACGAATTTAAAATAAACTTTGAACTATTATTAGTTTTCAAAAACTAATTATTATACTATTATATTAATACTTCCATGATATACAATATGTACAAGTTTATATATTTTAAATAAAAATATATTTATATGTTACAAAAAGATGAATTACAATATCAAACTAGTCATAAAACGTTTTGATTTAAATTAATATTATTATATATGTTTTGATAAACAATGAGACTAGGATTTATAAAAGGAAATGATCAAAATACTTAAAAGATAAAGTTACACTTTAAGTGGGTTAGTTTTTAATTAATTTAAGTCTAGTTATTAATAAAGGTACACGTCACGTAACCTAAAAGGCTAGTTTTCTAAACGTACGAAAGTGCGCCCGAAAAACCGAAAGTGGTACATGAGTCGTGAGACCACGACCGTGTCATTTTTGTAAAAATTATATTTTTACCATGAGCGTAAATATAATATAATATTTAATTAATTCTAAAGATTAAATATAATATATATATATATATTAAATAAAAAAATTACGTATATCATGTAATGAAATTAGAAAGTGTCGGCAAGGTGAGTGGTAGGTGGTGTCAATTTCTTTAAATAGAACAAATTGCAAATGTGAATTCATTTTTATGAAAACACTCCATCTACCTGTCTCTCGTTACTTCTCTATATATATTATTATTATTATTATTATTATTATTATTATTATTATTAGTATTAGGATTAGTATTATTATTAATCTTATAGTTAGGAGTATTATTTTTAGTATTATTATACATAAAATATTACGACGAGGTCATGAACGGGTCATTTCAAGACAAGTTTTATGAGTAGGATTGGGCTAAGGAAATTATGAGGTATGGCTATGAAGGTGATGGGTATGGTTCATGGGTATGCCCGTGAGGTCAATTTAGTGTTTGTCATCTCCGTTGCGTCTACGTACCTTTCCTACAATATTGAACCTCAATATTGATACGTGAGCACTCATAACTTAACTTTTATTTATCAATAGTGTATCCCTGACTAGTGCTCGAGAAAATAAAATTATGCATGCTTGTATATTTGATATTGCCCCTAAATAGGTTATGTTGAATCTTAAAGGTTGTTATACTAGGGATGAGATAAGATATAAGATATGCATGTCGTTGAAAAGCTAGCGAAAAATTAAGAACTTTTCATTTAGATATCGAATGGATTCGATGAATGGTTAGAAAGTTATGAATTAAACAATTAATTTCGTAATTAAGATTGCTAATGATAATTAGTGAACTAATTTTCTGGGTAATAAAAAGTGGTTATTTGGATTCTACTCGTCGAGTAGATGAATTTTCATATAAAGCACGTCTCGTTTCGTTGAACGGTTGTCAAGTTATGGATAAAAGAAGTTTTGTAAATTTTGATAAAACGTCGATACGGAAACTGAAATTCTCGCTGATCTGCGTTGTTTCAGATTAAAACAAAAATACCACTGAATTCTTTGCTGTAAGGTCTAACAAACGACTCTGGCCGTTTGTCAATTCGAGTCTCGACGATTTTTCTAAAAATCATCAAAGTTGACTGTTTGATCACATTTTAAAATTCTAAAAAGAGCTGAAACTTTTTTATTAAAAATGTCAGTTTTGTATCAGTTGTCATGGTCGGCCTAATGTATGTTTACTTTTGCCAAAAATTATGTTATATCTTTGTTGTAACGAGAATTTAAAGGCTTTGACCGTTTGTCAATCCGAGTTTCGAGGAATTTTCTAAAAATCTCCAAAGTAGGTTACTCGGTCACTTTTGTAAAATTTATTAAAGCTGAAAAAAATTAACTTTGAAACGCCGAAACCGCGTTGGCAACTACGAGCTGTCTAGGTTTAGTTTACTTCTGTAAAAATTTATGCTTAACCTTTTTGGTAATGTGTAACTTTTATCTTTGGCCGTTTATCAATCGGAGTTCCGATAATTTTTCTAAAAATCGCTGAAGTGGCCGTTTAGTCATGTTTGACCGAAAAATCATTTTTGTATAAGTTATTATATTTTTGCATGCGACCTCGTTTTTACTTTAACCTTTGACTTTTGCACATTAGTCTCGAGCATTGAGATTGTGGTACACTATGACTTGGCCTAAATTGTTAGACAAATATTGACCGTCATATAAATATATATAATTAATATAGGTTCGTGAATCCGAGGCCAACCCTACACTTGTTCAATGATGTTATATGTATTTTTACTACAAAATACATTATGGTGAGTTTCATTTGCTCCCCTTTTACTCTTTACATTTTTGGGGCTGAGAATACATGCGAATGTTTTATTAACTGTTTTACAATAAATATATGTGTGAGTTTCATTTGCCTTTTTACCCTTTATATTTTTGGGCTGAGAATACATGCGCAACTTTTATAAATGTTTTACGAAATAGACACAAGTACGTGAAACTACATTCTATGGTTGAATTATCGAAACCGAATATGCCCCTTTTTATTAAGTCTGGTAATCTAAGAATTAGGGAACAGACACCCTAATTGACGCGAATCCTAAAGATAGATCTATTGGGCCTAACAAACCCCATCCAAAGTACCGGATGCTTTAGTACTTCGAAATTATATCATGTCCGAAGGAGGATCCCGGAATGATAGGGGATATTCTTATATGTATCTAGTTAATATCGGTTACCAGGTGTTCACCATATGAATGATTATTTTTGTCTCTATGCATGGGACGTATATTTAAGAGAACTGGAAATGAAATTCTTGTGGTCTATAAAAATGATGAAAATAAATGATTATGATAAACTAATGAACTCACCAACCTTTTGGTTGACACTTGAAAGCATGTTTATTCTCAGGTTTGAAAGAGATCTTCCGCTGTGCATTAGCTGATTTTAAAGATATTACTTGGAGTCATTCATGACATATTTCAAAAGACGTTGCATTCGAGTCGTTGAAGTTCATTAAAGATTATATTTAAGTAGATGACAGATTAGGTCATTTATAGTTTGGATATTATGAAATGGTATGCATGCCTGTCAACTTTTGATGTAAATGAAAGCTTTTCTTTTAAAACGAATGCAATGTTTGTAAAATGTATCATATAGAGGTCAAATACCTCGCGATGTAATCATATGTTATTGTATTCGTCCTTATGGATTGGGACGGGTCATCTCATGTGGTATCAGAGCGGTGGTCTTAGCGAACCAGGTCTTGCATTAGTGTGTCTTACTGTTAGTTGTTAAGATGCATTAGTGAGTCTGGACTTCGACCGTGTCTGCATGTCAAAAGTTTTGCTTATCATTTGGTATCGAAAATCATCTACTTATCATCCTTAGGAAATTATCTGCTTATCATCTTAAGTCTAGACTCGTTTTCTTGCATTTATTGCATAACAGCGTATAGACGAAATTCACATCTTAGCATATCTGCTAATTAATATCTTAGCGTATTTATTACTGTGAACTTTGACTAACATCTTTCAAAGATTATCCGAAATCTATGGGATTTTGGTATTATATATACATATGTAAATTATGTATTGAGGAATACCAAATCTAAATTCTACAATCTATTTTATACCAAAATTCTTTCTCTGATCATACGAGATGGATCCCTCAACCAGTTCGAACTCTTCAGATTTCGATAGCTTTGTCGATATGGATTTCCATTCGAGCTCCGAAAACAGTGTGACCGGAATAGATCAACCAATCAGTCATCATCTATTCTGGATGAAATGGGGATGGGTTCGTAGCCTCCTCAATTATTGGAGACAAGAAGAAGGTGATCCTTTCCATCCACCACATTACCCTCTTGGCGATGAAACTGAAGCACTTACCGGCGAACCTGTTCGTGAAACCATTTTCTCTCTCATTTCCAGAGTATCTCGTCACGATTATATACTACATCAAATTCTAGATTTTATTTATCCGCTCGTCCCAACCAACAATCATCCCGGTATACTAGCAGAAGTTAACGAACTTCGTGCTCGTGTGACGGCTTTGGAGCTTATGGTGCAAGGATTACAAACACCATCAGCAGCACCAGCAGCATAATCAGTACCGCCAGTAACATCAACATCGCAAGCCTCAATACCCTAAGCACCAGCAGCATCACCGGCATCAACAACACCACCATCAACAACAGGATCATTACCACCACCAACAATCACATATGCATCACACACCTCAATATCCCAATCTATATATATGATATCAACGTCACACGCACCAAAGATACCAAGGAGTACCAACAACAACAAATGATGAAGTATTGATTCATAACTTCATCGGAGAAACATTCTGTGGTGATTATGTAATCTCTAAAGTTTTAGAGATTATCTATCTCAGCCTTAACCAAAAACTAGATGAGTGGACAGAGATGATAGAGAGAAGAACCGAAACCCTAACAAGACTAGTGCGTAAGGTACAAGCTAGACTTGTTTTACCAACAACATCAGCAGTACCAATAGCCTCACCAACACAGTCAAATGCTGTCAACATAGTGAGAATCGTCAACACCTCCAACCTCACAAGCTTCGCCAGTTCAAGAATCACTGTGGAAATCATTACGAATTAATAACGAATATATTATATCAATGAGTTATGAAGTATTAACTCAGTTCCTCCAAAGAATTTATATGTATATCCTATATATATATATATATATATATATATATAAAAAAAAATTTAACCATAATAAATCTTTCTGTAGTAAGCTATTATGTATGGAACTTAACTATCCGGTTAATTCATATTACTAATATGCTATGATGTACATTATTCGTTAACAATTTCATCATTGTTAACCACAATCTCTGCTTCAATTCAATGAATTCCGTCTCATAATAAGTCAAGTGTATCATTCAATAACATGTTTGATTTTACACTTTCATCTTCGATGCACTCGAAACTTTCTAGAAAACATCAATCGTACTTTGCGAAGTTCGCAAGAATTCTTCAAGCATCAACATCCTTCACTGAAGAATATCAATAAGAATAAATATTGAAGTATTGACTACATTAGTGAAATACTCCGCAAAGATTATGAAATCTCTAATGTTTAAAAAAAAAAAAAAAAATATTCATTTCTAATTCAATCTGAAAATCAAATGAGCTTAGTATGATTTAAACTCATTGAATCTGTATTACATCTGAAGAAAATATATTCACATATATTTTCATAAGGACTGTAATGAAAATTCTTATTCAAAACATTATTTGTGAATTTTTTTTAACGGGTAGGTAATACCCGAGAGATGTCTAAATTCACAATTAATATGTTACATTCTTTGAATCTGATTCAGCAATCACCAACTGTATTCACTACTCTCTCAACAATATACATTCTTTCGTAAAAATCAAAATAACTATTCTCATCCAAATTTAATTACATATTCTAATTTTGACAAATCAAAAAAAAAATCCAAGTCAAGATTTAACAGAAGACATCACTCTTAGAATTCCTACATCTATCAAAGTCATACTTTGAATTCAAAACTGTGACAGAACATCACTTTTATTCGTAACACTCAGAAATAGATGAAATTCATTCGGGAATCAGGACGATTTTATCATTTGGATATTGACTATGACAATCTGCATTTAAAACCCTTCGAAATTCTGGAAGACACTTCAAACATTGAACAATTGAGATGATGATCCAACCGCACGTTACCCAAAGTCTTGTACCTGAAAAACTCTCGAAACCAAGATTATAGTTTAACATGTAACCACGTCTGATCCTTTATCATTTATTAGCAAAAACAACTTTACGATTCCTTTCAGAATAGCCAATTTTGTCACAGCTCCAGCAAGTCAACTTCGACTTTTCAGTCGGATTAGTCTTGTTATAACCCTGATAGATACGTTGCTACTCGTCATTGTTACTGGGGAACCTTTCATATTCCACCATATTACCACCAGCGTTTAATCATCTAAAACAAGATTCTTCTAAACCCACCTCGGATTGATAACCAGTGATTCAGATATTATAGCATTAAATGCAGAGGAAACATAAGCATGATAGATGATCTAAACGGTCAAAAGTTTGATGATAAAAGATAGTGAGTTGGTAAAGCTCAGGAAAAGAAAGGATTTGGAACTGGAAAACGGGTTGAGCAAAGTATGAAGGAAGCCGTGGACAACTCACAGGGTTTAAATCTGCTTTCAAAGGATTCAAATGATTCAGTGTCTGCTGAAAACGTTAGCAAACACGTTACCCCTTATTCTAAACCTTCACAGACAGATATTCTTCATCATCATCTTACCTTAGATATTATAAGATATCTTCGTATCTCCCATTATACATATTCTCCATATTTCTGGAGATATCTTCACCACTATCCTTATCTGAGATCATTTATCTCTTCGTAATATCTGTAACATAAAAGAAACTGTGCTAGTTTCTAAATTCTGAAAAAAAAAAAAAAAAAAAAATCAAATATGAATGTTTTGAAGTAGTGTTGGGAACTGATACATGGGTTAGTATAATATAATGACACTTGATCAACGTCATTATATTACAGTAATTCATGCTGAGTTTCTAATGGAACGTGATGATTCAAAGAACATACCGTCATCATGTGCCATTTACACGACTCTTACATTCTATCTAATCTTTAAATATATCAAGAAAATATTTCTTGATGATTCGGTCTTTTCCAGGGTATTCTGGTAATTTAACAAATCAGGATTTACCATTGCCCTTTCCTTTTTAGAACAATTACTATATTCCTTCTGAAATCCATACATACGAATTCCGGACCATTACGAGAGCTATTTAATCGCAAGAAGAAGAAACGAAAGGACAAAGCTCCGAAATAGAAATTCGGGGTATAAACCGCAGCAAATAGAAGAGAGCATTAACTATGGATGACGATGACTATAGAAGACAGAAGCAGGGACATCGAAATATAAAGGAAGGTGTAAAATCTAACAACAACCCGGAAATTACAACCCATATATATCGATGCATATAGCAATGTAAAGACATGGGAGAACTAGAAACACTATAAACCCAAGAGTATAGTAGAAGTAAATAGATTCTTCTGGTGGCAGATTAAAAAGAAGAATGACAGATATGCAAGTTAAGAGAATATCAAGGATCAGGATGGGATGGAGCATATTAACGAATACTTTAAAGTAGGAATTGAGAAAGAAAGAATAGAAGGTATGAGTTGTAAGGAAATGGAGAGGGTGGATTTATAGGAAAATTTTCGACAGAGCAATCGAAGCAGATTATTGCGTTTAATCAAAGAAGATCTGAATCTCCTTAATTACCGAAGAACCAAATCTTAATATGAAGATTTCTTCTAAATTCCTTAAATTTCGGAAATCAATCTTGACTACGACACCGGTTAAGTCAAACTTACTTTTATTCATTTTCACTCTTAAGTGATAGATTCATTTGTGCTCTTCACAAAAACAAATCATTTTATCTATATTAATCAATGATGATAAAACCCTAATTATCAGTTCATATACGTCATGAAAACACTCTTACTGTTAGCCATGACAATCTCTATCAAATTTCGGGACGAAATTTCTTTTAACGGGTAGGTAATGTGATGACCCGGAAATTTTCGAACAAATTTAAACTTTAATCTTTATATATATCCGACACGATAAGCAAAATCTGTAATGTTGAGTCCCAAAAGTTTTGAAACTATATTCATTTAATCAAATATCCTTTGACCATGCCTAACGATTCACGAACAATTATGTGTAAATATATATATATATATATATATATATATATATATATATATATATATATATATATATATATATATATATATATATATATATATATATATATATATATACATGTGTGCTTATTAGATTGACATATATTATAAAACATTGAACGGATTAGTTGATATGAATATAAGCTATGGGATCTATTTAAAGAGGTTGGAAATGTTATCAAGGTATTGATTGAATAATACTTTTTACGAACGTATTTGTTCGATGTAAGTTTATCGACGAGATTAAAAGATAATATCAAATGATTGAATTATCAGATACATTGAACTATGATTATGAGTCTCTGTTATGAGGTCCACTTTGAATTAGAAAACCCTTACTTTTAACGGTATTCGGAATATTTGGAAAAGTGATTGTATATAAGAACAAAAGTGTTAATTATTGGGGATTAGACAAAAGTTGGTGGAGGATTGAATTTCATAACCCTTGTTATTTGATTCGATCGATACTAAGTTATTTTATTTAGAAAGGTTAAGGAAACTAAAATAAACATTAGCATATAAAGGAATTATAGGTTTAGAGTGTAAATGTTACGTGTTATAATATTTCCTAAACGAATTTAAAATAAACTTTGAACTATTATTAGTTTTCAAAAACTAATTATTATACTATTATATTAATACTTCCATGATATACAATATGTACAAGTTTATATATTTTAAATAAAAATATATTTATATGTTACAAAAAGATGAATTACAATATCAAACTAGTCATAAAACGTTTTGATTTAAATTAATATTATTATATATGTTTTGATAAACAATGAGACTAGGATTTATAAAAGGAAATGATCAAAATACTTAAAAGATAAAGTTACACTTTAAGTGGGTTAGTTTTTAATTAATTTAAGTCTAGTTATTAATAAAGGTACACGTCACGTAACCTAAAAGGCTAGTTTTCTAAACGTACGAAAGTGCGCCCGAAAAACCGAAAGTGGTACATGAGTCGTGAGACCACGACCGTGTCATTTTTGTAAAAATTATATTTTTACCATGAGCGTAAATATAATATAATATTTAATTAATTCTAAAGATTAAATATAATATATATATATATATTAAATAAAAAAATTACGTATATCATGTAATGAAATTAGAAAGTGTCGGCAAGGTGAGTGGTAGGTGGTGTCAATTTCTTTAAATAGAACAAATTGCAAATGTGAATTCATTTTTATGAAAACACTCCATCTACCTGTCTCTCGTTACTTCTCTATATATATTATTATTATTATTATTATTATTATTATTATTATTATTAGTATTAGGATTAGTATTATTATTAATCTTATAGTTAGGAGTATTATTTTTAGTATTATTATACATAAAATATTACGACGAGGTCATGAACGGGTCATTTCAAGACAAGTTTTATGAGTAGGATAGGGCTAAGGAAATTATGAGGTATGGCTATGAAGGTGATGGGTATGGTTCATGGGTATGCCCGTGAGGTCAATTTAGTGTTTGTCATCTCCGTTGCGTCTACGTACCTTTCCTACAATATTGAACCTCAATATTGATACGTGAGCACTCATAACTTAACTTTTATTTATCAATAGTGTATCCCTGACTAGTGCTCGAGAAAATAAAATTATGCATGCTTGTATATTTGATATTGCCCCTAAATAGGTTATGTTGAATCTTAAAGGTTGTTATACTAGGGATGAGATAAGATATAAGATATGCATGTCGTTGGAAAGCTAGCGAAAAATTAAGAACTTTTCATTTAGATATCGAATGGATTCGATGAATGGTTAGAAAGTTATGAATTAAACAATTAATTTCGTAATTAAGATTGCTAATGATAATTAGTGAACTAATTTTCTGGGTAATAAAAAGTGGTTATTTGGATTCTACTCGTCGAGTAGATGAATTTTCATATAAAGCACGTCTCGTTTCGTTGAACGGTTGTCAAGTTATGGATAAAAGAAGTTTTGTAAATTTTAATAAAACGTCGATACGGAAACTGAAATTCTCGCTGATCTGCGTTGTTTCAGATTAAAACAAAAATACCACTGAATTCTTTGCTGTAAGGTCTAACAAACGACTCTGGCCGTTTGTCAATTCGAGTCTCGACGATTTTTCTAAAAATCATCAAAGTTGACTGTTTGATCACATTTTAAAATTCTAAAAAGAGCTGAAACTTTTTTATTAAAAATGTCAGTTTTGTATCAGTTGTCATGGTCGGCCTAATGTATGTTTACTTTTGCCAAAAATTATGTTATATCTTTGTTGTAACGAGAATTTAAAGGCTTTGACCGTTTGTCAATCCGAGTTTCGAGGAATTTTCTAAAAATCTCCAAAGTAGGTTACTCGGTCACTTTTGTAAAATTTATTAAAGCTGAAAAAAATTAACTTTGAAACGCCGAAACCGCGTTGGCAACTACGAGCTGTCTAGGTTTAGTTTACTTCTGTAAAAATTTATGCTTAACCTTTTTGGTAATGTGTAACTTTTATCTTTGGCCGTTTATCAATCAGAGTTCCGATAATTTTTCTAAAAATCGCTGAAGTGGCCGTTTAGTCATGTTTGACCGAAAAATCATTTTTGTATAAGTTATTATATTTTTGCATGCGACCTCGTTTTTACTTTAACCTTTGACTTTTGCACATTAGTCTCGAGCATTGAGATTGTGGTACACTATGACTTGGCCTAAATTGTTAGACAAATATTGACCGTCATATAAATATATATAATTAATATAGGTTCGTGAATCCGAGGCCAACCCTACACTTGTTCAATGATGTTATATGTATTTTTACTACAAAATACATTATGGTGAGTTTCATTTGCTCCCCTTTTACTCTTTACATTTTTGGGGCTGAGAATACATGCGAATGTTTTATTAACTGTTTTACAATAAATATATGTGTGAGTTTCATTTGCCTTTTTACCCTTTATATTTTTGGGCTGAGAATACATGCGCAACTTTTATAAATGTTTTACGAAATAGACACAAGTACGTGAAACTACATTCTATGGTTGAATTATCGAAACCGAATATGCCCCTTTTTATTAAGTCTGGTAATCTAAGAATTAGGGAACAGACACCCTAATTGACGCGAATCCTAAAGATAGATCTATTGGGCCTAACAAACCCCATCCAAAGTACCGGATGCTTTAGTACTTCGAAATTATATCATGTCCGAAGGAGGATCCCGGAATGATAGGGGATATTCTTATATGTATCTAGTTAATGTCGGTTACCAGGTGTTCACCATATGAATGATTATTTTTGTCTCTATGCATGGGACGTATATTTAAGAGAACTGGAAATGAAATTCTTGTGGTCTATAAAAATGATGAAAATAAATGATTATGATAAACTAATGAACTCACCAACCTTTTGGTTGACACTTGAAAGCATGTTTATTCTCAGGTTTGAAAGAGATCTTCCGCTGTGCATTAGTTGATTTTAAAGATATTACTTGGAGTCATTCATGACATATTTCAAAAGACGTTGCATTCGAGTCGTTGAAGTTCATTAAAGATTATATTTAAGTAGATGACAGATTAGGTCATTTATAGTTTGGATATTATGAAATGGTATGCATGCCTGTCAACTTTCGATGTAAATGAAAGCTTTTCTTTTAAAACGAATGCAATGTTTGTAAAATGTATCATATAGAGGTCAAATACCTCGCGATGTAATCATATGTTATTGTATTCGTCCTTATGGATTGGGACGGGTCATCTCAACATCCCCATACTTTTAAGTATGATAGAGAAGGAGGTTTTCCAAACCACATCTCGTGAGGAGTTCGTTCCACTTTCTTGGTTGGGGCCATATTTAAAATACGAGCCGCGGAGCTTAGACAATAACCCCAAAATGATAGAGGCAACGAGCTTCTTGCCATCATAGATCGAACCATATCCATTAGGGTTCGGTTCCTCCTTTCGGAAACTCCATTAAGTTGGGGTGTTCCGGGTGGAGTAAGTTGTGAGATAATCCCACAACTCCTAAGATGATCTTGGAAGGCATCGCTTAGGTATTCACCTCCTCTATCAGTACGAAGTACCTTAATTTTCCTATTGAGTTGATTTTGTACTTCGTTTTGATATTCTTTGAATGCTTCAAACGTTTCGTCCTTGTGTCTTAATAAGTAGACATACCCGAAACGACTAAAGTCATCAATGAAAGTAACAAAGTATCTTTCACCATTCCTAGTCATGGGTTTAAAGGGTCCACATACATCCGAATGTATTAATCCCAATAAATCTTTAGCCCTTTCATAAGTCCCTTTGAAAGGTGCTTTAGTCATCTTGCCTTGTAAACAAGATTCACATACATCAAACGAATCCATTTCATTTGATTTCAAAAGTCCATTCTTTTGAAGTGTATGCATTCGGTTCTTGTTTATGTGACCAAGGCGACAATGCCATAAGTAGGAATCACTCAAATCCCTTTTGAGTTTCTTGGTGCTTGTATGGTACATTGAGCTACTAGATAATGTGTCATCGTGAACCAATTCATAAATTCCATTTGAAGGTGAAGCCTTGAAATAGAATACATTATCTAAATAAAAGTGGATATCATCATTAACAAAATTAGGATTAAAACCACATTGTTTCAAACGGGAAACAGAAATAATGTTTCGACATAAGTCGGGTGCATACAAAACATCATTCAAAATAAGTTCCAAGCCACTTGGAAGTTTTAACACAAAGTCTCCTTGAGCTTTCACTTGCACTTTAGCTCCATTCCCCATGAAGAGACTTGATGTTCCCGTTTGCTTGTTACTTCTTTTGAACCCCTGCAAAGAATTGCAAATATGAGTCCCACATCCAGTGTCTAATACCCATGTATTAGAAGAAGTAATACTAAGCTCTATATATACCATATATATATTACCTGAGGTTTGCCCCGCATCCCTCTTGTCCTTCAACTCCTTAAGATAAATCGGACAGTTTCGTTTCCAATGACCCATCTCACCGCAACCGAAACATGGGTCTTCCTTGGGGTTTGCCTTCTCGGCTACCTTTTGCTTCTTAGCTTTGTTCTTGGTTGGGGTAACCATCTTCCCCTTCCCTTTGCCTTGATGGGCGGGTCCTTTCCTCTTAGCCACCTTTGGCTTAGAGGTGTTACCTTTGGATCCACCTTGATCGATTGCTAACACGGGTAAAGCCCTTTTACCCATGCTAGTTTCCGCCGTTCTAAGCATACCGTGAAGCTCACCTATGCTCTTATCCATCCCATTCATATTGTAATTAATTACAAATTGATCAAACCTTTTTGATAGGGAGTTAAGGATAAGATCGGTGGCTAACTCATTGGATATGTTTAGGTTAAGTCGGTTAGCACGATCGATAAGGCTTTTCATCTTGAGTACATAAGATGAAACCGATTGGGTATCGTCCATACGACAAGCATGTAGCGCCCGAACCGTTTCGAAGCGCTCGACACGCGCTTGTTGGAGAAACATCTCCTTCAATTGCGTTATCATGTCGTATACACTATGGTGCTCGAAATCCTTTTGGAGTTCGGGTATCATAGTCCCAAGCATTAAGCATGAGACTTGAAGGGAGTCGTGGCAATACTTATCGTAAGAGGCCATTGCCTCCACATCATTCTCATCCGGTTGATCGGGAATGGGGTCCTCAAGCACATACATTTTATCCTCTTGTTTGAGGACAATCCGAAGATTGCGGAACCAATCCATAAAGTTGGTATGGTTGAGTTTGTCTTTCTCTAAGAGAGACCTTAATGATAGGTGGTTTAGGTTAAGTGGTGCGTTTGGAATGTTGTTGTTGTTATTGGCGGCCATCTACAAAATTAACAAAGTTCGTTTAAGTATCGATTTTAATTTAACATTCAATACCCTTTTAAATTTTAATTGACTTATTAAATATTAGAATCCAACGGTAAATCAAATTTCGGTTAGGTGACCTTTATCCCGTTATTTGATTTAGCTAGGTAGTCATTATATGACAATTGCAATCCTTTTGCAACTTCTAAATTATGGGATCATGCAATCCTTTTGCATGGCATATTTATCCCATCAACGCCTATTTGTTCATCATGCTTCGGTGACCCTAAGTTCATGATTCCCAAATCAAGTCGTCCTACTTGTGTAAACATGTAGACTTAACATACAAGTGGTTAGGTGACCTTTATCCCACATGTATGCGAAGTGTACCTTATTCATATTAGTTCGCTCATGATGGTTAGGTGACCTTTATCCCATCAAGAGTTTCCTAATACGTCTAAGTGTTTCCACAAAAGGATGGCGTTTAACTTGTTTGCCTTGTTAATAAGGGATTTTAAGTTTTCATTAATTCTAGTTTGAGAAAACATTTGCACCATACACCAACATGCATTTAGTGTATGGTTTATTTGAAAATCCATTTTCATGTTATGTAATAAAGCCAATTTTATTACTTTGATATAAACCATTTTATATGTATGATCCTTATCATGTTCTTAATAACCGATTATTAATGTGCTTTTAGCCGTTTTTAATTCAACCATTTAAATTGACGTTTTGCATGTCGTTAATAATGTCAATTTTAACCAATTTAAATTGCCATTTTAGTTTGTTGTTAACTTGTGTGATTAACTTGTAGCACACAAACATACAATCCACATAATCATACAAAACAACCACGCATGCAAAACAAAGATGTTCACAATCTAGCCATTTTGGTAGGCATTTGTTTAGCCGAAAACAAATGCCACCGGTTAAGGGGTTATAACACAAAGTAAGAGATTTCAAAATCTCCCACTCAATCTTGCATCCAAATGCTTCTTCATGTGTTCTTCAAGTCTTCATCATCTTCATCATTTTACAAAATATATCCTAATACATTTTGTCTAGAAAATGAAAATACAACCTAATCTATTTTACATACCAAATATAAAATAAATTACATAACCAAATGAATATTATTACAAACCAATTGAATAAATATTATTACAAACCATAAGAATGAATTAAATCAACCAAACATACATGCAACCATACACAAGGTCAAGGCTAGGATTGTGAACAACATGCAACCAAAATTTGAACCAAATAAAGAGCCCAAAACCCATTTTAGGACTCCTATAATTCGGCCCAAAATACACACCCACCCAAAACCATAAATTTTTGCATTTTACAATCATGCATGTACATAAAATGCAAAGTTATGGTGAGTTCAAAAACCATCTCGAAGCATATTTCAACAACTTCGGCTCTAGATACCATTGTTGGGATTTAACAAGTTACATAATACTTAAAACCTTTTAAGAATCAAATTAAAGCGGAAGCATGAAAATATTACCGATTGAACTTGTTAATCTTTAACCTTTTAAAGTTAAATCCCAATTAGGATCAAGTTGTGAAATAAGCTTACAAACTACAAGCAAGAATAAGATGTTATACCTATTCCAAGCTAGTTGAAAGTGATGAAGATGATGATGTTGAATGGAGCTTCAAATGTATGAAACCTCAAGAGATTATACCCCAAACTTATGCACCAACACCTTAGCTTTGGTTAGGATTTTATTGACACTTGATAACAAGCTTGCAAAGAAGAAAATGAACCCACTTTTGACCTCCAAAGGCCACGGCCTAACAGCAACAAGAAGAGAGAAAAATGCAGTTTTTTTTGCTTGTTATTTTGATGTGTACTTGCATGTGTGTGTAACCTTGAGTCAAGGAACATGTTTATAGATATATGGAAAAGCATGGGCAACTAAAGATTGGAATCTCTAGCATGTGCATCTCATTCCCTATGCCACTTCTCTTTCATATTATAAAATAAGTTTTATAAAAGTATTAGATTTTATAAAACTCTTTATAATACTTCCATATATATATAATTGTCATGTACATTTATTTTTATAAAACCAAAACTTTATAAAATGTAACATAACAAAATAAATTATTTAACCTATAAATAATTTAAACTCTTGTTATATATATAAATTAATCCATAATTTATATATATATATACACATCAAGTAATATTTCAGAAAACCATTTTTCTTAAAGTTCAAGTGTCGCGTATTTGATCAACGAACCAATCGTTAAAATCGAAGACGAATAAGGTGTCGGTAAGTTTGTTATTGGGTATGACCCGACTTGGATCATAACACGTCAGCCACGTTAATTTAATATGTCTCTCGGGCATACGAAATACCTTCACCAAAAGCAGTGTAACTCGAATGGATTGTCATCTTCAATTCCGAATGAATTGGGGATAGATTCGTAGTTAACTTAATCAATGGAGACGCGAAGAAGGCGATTGTAGTGACCTGAACTTTTCCATGTTTATATATATTAATTGAGATTGATATTTACATGACTAAATGTTTCCATCGTGTTAAGCAATCAAACTTGTTAAGACTTGATTAAATGAAATAAGTTTCATATAGACAATTGATCACCCAAGTTGACAGGCGATTCACGAACGTTACAAATTTGTAAAAACTACATGTTGTGGTATATATAGACATATATATATATGGTTGACATGAGATTATGATGAGTAAGTATCTCACTATGTATATTAATGTGTGATATACATAAGAAATGAGATTACTATGTTAAGAAACTGGAAATGATATATATAACGATTATCGTTATGATAACGTCTACTAAATACATATGTATCATATTAAGATATTGATACACTATATTTAACATGATAAAATGATATTTAAATATATCATTAAGTGTGTTAACAATGAACTACATATGTAAAAACAAGACTACTAACTCAAGAATTACGAAACGAGACTTATATGTAACGACTATCGTTGTAACGATATTTTAATGTATATATCATATTAAGAGATATTCATACATCATAATATCATGATAATATAATAATTTAACATCTCATTTGATATAATAAACATTGGGTTAACAACATTAATTGAGATCGTTAACTTAAAGGTTTCAAAACAACACTTACATGTAACGACTAACGAAGACTTAACGACTCCATTAGAATGTATATACATGTTGTGTTTTGATATGTATTCTTACAATTTTGAAAGACTTCAAGACACATATCAAAATAATTCTACTTAACAAAAATGCTTACAATTACATCCTCGTTCAGTTTCATCAACAATTCTACTCGTATGCACCCGTATTCGTACTCGTACAATACACAGCTTTTAGATGTATGTACTATTGGTATATACACTCTAATTATCAGATCTTAGCAGCCCATGTGAGTCACCTAACACATGTGGGAACCATCATTTGGCAACTAGCATGAAATATCTCATAAAATTACAAAAATATTAGTAATCATTCATGACTTATTTACATGAAAACAAAATTACATATCCTTTATATCTAATCCATATACCAATGACCAAAAACACCTACAAACACTTTCATTCTTCAATTTTCTTCATCTAATTGATCTCTCTCAAGTTCCATCTTCAAGTTCTAAGTGTTCTTCATAAATTCCATAAGTATAGTTTCATAAAAATCAAGAATACTTCCAAGTTTGCAAGTCTACTTCCAAGCTTTCTAATCCATTTCAAGTAATCATCTAAGATCAAGGAACCTTTGTTATTTACAGTAGGTTATCTTTCTAATTCAAGGTAATATTCATATTAAAACTTTGATTCAATTTCTACAACTATAACAATCTTATTTCGAGTGAAAATCTTACTTGAACTGTTTTCGTGTCATGATTCTGTTTCAAGAACTTTCAAGCCATCCAAGGATCCTTTGAAGCTAGATCCATTTTTCACATTTCCGGTAGTTTTATCCAGAAAACTTGAGGTAGTAATGGTGTTCATAACATCATTCGATTCATACATATAAAGCTATCTTATTCGAAGGTTTAAACTTGTAATCACTAGAACATAGTTTAGTTAATTCTAAACTTGTTCGCAAACAAAAGTTAATCCTTCTAACTTGACTTTTAAAATCAACTAAACACATGTTCTATATCTATATGATATGCTAACTTAATGATTTAAAACCTGGAAACACGATGAACACCATAAAATCGGATATACACCGTCGTAGTGAAACCGGGAGCTGTTTTGGTTTGGATAATTAAAAACTATGATAAACTTTGATTTAAAAGTTGTTCTTCTGGGAAAATGATTTTTCATATGAACATGAAACTATATCCATAAAGCTTGGTTAAACTCAAAGTGAAAGTATGTTTTTCAAAATGGTCATCAAGATGTCGTTTTTTCGACGGAAATGACTACCTCTTTAGTAATTGACATGTAACTTAAATTTCTGACTATAAACCTATACTTTTTATGTTCGGATTCTTAAATTAGAGTTCAATATGAAACCATAGCAATTTGATTCACTCAAAACGGATTTAAAATGAAGAAGTTATGGGTAAAACAAGATTGGATATTTTTGATCTTTTTAGCTACGGGAAATGTTTAACAAATCTATACAAATCATATCCTAACTAACTTATATTGTATTATACATGTATTCTAATATATTATGTAATCTTGGGATACCATAGACACGTATGCAAATGTTTTGACATATCATATCGACCCATGTATATATATTATTTGGAACAACCATAGACACTCTATATGCAGTAATGTTGGAGTTAGCTATACAGGGTTGAGGTTGATTCCAAAAATATATATACTTTGAGTTGTGATCTAGCCTGAGACGTGTATACACTGGGTCGTGGATTGATTCAAGATAATATATATTGATTTATTTCTGTACATCTAACTGTGGACAACTAGTTGTAGGTTACTAACGAGGACAGCTGACTTAATACACTCAAATCTTTAAAACATAATAAAAATGGTTGTAATTATATTTTGATCATACTTTGATATATATGTACATATTTGTATAGGTTTGTGAATCGATCCGTGGCCAAGTCTTATTTCCGAGGAAGGAAATATTTGTGAAAGTGAGTTATAGTCCCACTTTTAAAATCTAATATTTTTGGGATGAGAATACATGCAGGTTTTATAAATGATTTACAAAATTGACACAAGTACGTGAAACTACATTCTATGGTTGAATAATCAAAATCGAATATGCCCCTTTTTATTAAGTCTGGTAATCTAAGAATTAGAGAACATACACCCTAATTGACGCGAATCCTAAAGATAGATCTATTGGGTCTAACAAACTCCATCCAAAGTACCGGATGCTTTAGTACTTCGAAATTTATATCATATCCGAAGGGTGTCCCGGAATGATAGGGATATTCTTATATATTCATCTTGTTAATGTCGGTTACCAGGTGTTCACCATATGAATGATTTTTATCTCTATGTATGGGATGTGTATTGAAATATAAAATCTTGTGGTCTATTGTTACGATTTGATATATATAGGTTAAACCTATAACTTACCAACATTTTTGTTGACGTTTAAAGCATGTTTACTGAAATTTCCCGTTCTTATTGATTAAAAACGGTCCATATTAATTGATTTCGTTGCGTGGTTTTAACCTCTATATGAGACGTTTTTCAAAGACTGCATTCATTTTTAAAACAAACCATAACCTTTATTTCATAAATAAAGGTTTAAAAAGCTTTACGTAGATTATCAAATAATGATAATCTAAAATATCCTGTTTACACACGACCATTACATAATGGTTTACAATACAAATATGTTACATCGAAATCAGTTTCTTGAATGCAGTTTTTACACAATATCATACAAACATGGACTCCAAATCTTGTCCTTATTTTAGTATGCAACAGCGGAAGCTCTTAGTATTCACCTGAGAATATACATGCTTTAAACGTTAATAAAAATGTTGGTGAGTTATAGGTTTAACCTATATATATCAAATCGTAACAATAGACCACAAGATTTCATATTTCAATACACATCCCATACATAGAGATAAAAATCATTCATATGGTGAACACCTGGTAACCGACATTAACAAGATGCATATATAAGAATATCCCCATCATTCCGGGACACCTTTCGGATATGATATAAATTTCGAAGTACTAAAGTATCCGGTACTTTGGATGGGGTTTGTTAGGCCCAATAGATCTATCTTTAGGATTCGCGTCAATTAGGGTGTCTGTTCCCTAATTCTTAGATTACCAGACTTAATAAAAAGGGGCATATTCGATTTCGATAATTCAACCATAGAATGTATTTTCACATATTTGTGTCTATTTTGTAAATCATTTATAAAACCTGCACGTATTCTCATCCCAAAAATATTAGATTTTAAAAGTGGGACTATAACTCACTTTCACAGATTTTTACTTCGTCGGGAAGTAAGACTTGGCCACTGGTTGATTCACGAACCTATAATAATATATACATATATATCAAAGTATGTTCAAAATATATTTACAACACTTTTAATATATTTTGATGTTTTAAGTTTATTAAGTCAGCTGTCCTCGTTAGTAACCTACAACTAGTTGTCCATAGTTAGATGTACAGAAATAAATCGATAAATATTATCTTGAATCAATCCACGACCCAGTGTATATGTATCTCAGTATTGATCACAACTCAAACTATATATATTTTGTAATCAACCTCAACCCTGTATAGCTAACTCCAACATTCACATATAGAGTGTCTATGGTTGTTCCGAAATATATATAGATGTGTCAACATGATAGGTCGAAACATTGTATACGTGTCTATTATATCTCAAGATTACATAATATACAATACAAGTTGATTAAGTTATGGTTGGAATAGATTTGTTACCAATTTTCACATAGCTAAAATGAGAAAAATTATCCAATCTTGTTTTACCCATAACTTCTTCATTTTAAATCCGTTTTGAGTGAATCAAATTGCTATGGTTTCATATTGAACTCTATTTTATGAATCTAAACAGAAAAAGTATAGGTTTATAGTCGGAAAAGTAAGTTACAAGTCATTTTTGTAAAGGTAGTCATTTCAGTCGAAAGAACGACGTCTAGATGACCATTTTAGAAAACATACTTCCACTTTGAGTTTAACCATAATTTTTGGATATAGTTTCATGTTCATAATAAAAATCATTTTTCCCGAATAACAACTTTTAAATCAAAGTTTATCATAGTTTTTAATTAACTAACCCAAAACAGCCCGCGGTGTTACTACGACGGCGTAAATCCGGTTTTACGGTGTTTTTCGTGTTTCCAGGTTTTAAATCATTAAGTTAGCATATCATATAGATATATAACATGTGTTTAGTTGATTTTAAAAGTCAATTTAGAAGGATTAACTTTTATTTGCGAACAAGTTTAGACTTAACTAAACTATGTTCTAGTGATTACAAGTTTAAACCTTCGAATAAGATAGCTTTATATGTATGAATTGAATGATGTTATGAACATCATTACTACCTCAAGTTCCTTGGATAAACCTACTGGAAATGATAAAAATAGATCTAGCTTCAAAGGATCCTTGGATGGCTTGAAAGTTCTTGAAGCAGAATCATGACACGAAAACAATTTCAAGTAAGATTTCCACTCGAAATAAGATTGTTATAGTTATAGAAATTGAATTAAAGTTTGAATATGATTTTTACCTTGTATTAGAAAGATAACCTACTGTAAGTAACAAAGGTTTCTTGATCTTGGATGATTACTTGGAATGGATTTAGAAAACTTGGAAGTAAACTTGCAATCTTGGAAGTATTCTTGATTTTATGAAACTAGAACTTTTGGAATTTATGAAGAACACTTAGAACTTGAAGATAGAACTTGAGAGAGATCAATTAGATGAAGAAAATTGAAGAATGAAAGTGTTTGTAGGTGTTTTTGGTTGTTGGTGTATGGATTAGATATAAAGGATATGTAATTTTGTTTTCATGTAAATAAGTCATG
Source organism: Rutidosis leptorrhynchoides (assembly GCF_046630445.1). Taxonomy (NCBI): domain Eukaryota; kingdom Viridiplantae; phylum Streptophyta; class Magnoliopsida; order Asterales; family Asteraceae; genus Rutidosis; species Rutidosis leptorrhynchoides. The sequence goes on from NC_092334.1 coordinate 318,522,418, forward strand.
AATGATTACTCATATTTTTGTAATTTTATGAGATATTTCATGCTAGTTGCCAAATGATGGTTCCCACATGTGTTAGGTGACTCACATGGGCTACTAAGAGCTGATCATTGGAGTGTATATACCAATAGTACATACATCTAAAAGCTGTGTATTGTACGAGTACGAATACGGGTGCATACGAGTAGAATTGTTGATGAAACTGAACGAGGATGTAATTGTAAGCATTTTTCTTAAGTAGAAGTATTTTGATAAGTGTCTTGAAGTCTTTCAAAAGTGTATGAATACATATTAAAACACTACGTGTATATACATTTTAACTGAGTCGTTAAGTCATCGTTAGTCGTTACACGTAAATGTTGTTTTGAAACCATTAGGTTAACGATCTTGTTGAATGTTGTTAACCCATTGTTTATTATAACAAATGAGATGTTAAATTGTTATATTATCATGATATTATGATATATAATATATCTTAGTATGATATATATACAGTTAAATGTCGCTACAACGATAATCGTTACATATATGTCTCGTTTCGAAATCATTAAGTTAGTAGTCTTATTTTTACATATGTATTTCATTGTTAATACACTTAATAATATATTTACTTATCATTTAACATAATTAACCAAGTGTATCAATATCTTAATATGATTCATATGTACCTAGTAAGACGTTGTTATAACGATAATCGTTATATATATCGTTTTCGAGTTTCTTAAATTAATAGTCTCATTTTTATGTATATAACTCATTGTTAAAATACCTAATGAGATACATACTTATAATAAAATCATGTTAACTATATATATTACCATATATATGTCATCGTATAGTTTTTACAAGTTTTAACGTTCGTGAATCACCGGTCAACTTGGGTGGTCAATTGTCTATATGAAACTTATTTCAATTAATCAAGTCTTAACAAGTTTGATTGCTTAACATGTTGGAAACACTTAATCATGTAAATAAAAATTTCATTTAATATATATATAAACATGGAAAAGTTCGGGTCACTACAGTACCTACCCGTTAAATAAATTTCGTCCCGAAATTTTAAGCAGTTGGAGGTGTTGACGTATCTTCTGGAAATAAATGCGGGTATTTCTTCTTCATCTGATCTTCATGCTCCCAGGTGAACTCAGGTCCTCTACGAGCATTCCATCGAACCTTAACAATCGGTATCTTGTTTTGTTTAAGTCTCTTAACCTCACGATCTATTATTTCGACGGGTTCTTCAATGAATTGAAGTTTTTCATTGATTTGGATTTCGTCCAACGGAATAGTGAGATCTTCTTTAGCAAAACATTTCTTCAAATTTGAGACGTGGAAAGTGTTATGTACAGTCGCGAGTTATTGAGGTAGCTCCAGTTGGTAAGCTACTGGTCCGACACGATCTATAATCTTGAATGGTCCAATGTACCTTGAATTTAGTTTCCCCCGTTTACCAAATCGAACAACGCCTTTCCAAGGTGAAACCTTAAGCATGACCATTTCTCCAATTTCAAACTCTATATCTTTTCTTTTACTGTCCGCGTAGCTCTTTTGTCGACTCTGGGCGGTTTTCAATCTTTGTTGAATTTGGATGATTTTCTCGGTAGTTTCTTGTATTATCTCCAGACCCGTAATCTGTCTATCCCCCACTTCACTCCAACAAATCGGAGACCTGCACTTTCTACCATAAAGCGCTTCAAACGGCGCCATCTCAATGCTTGAATGGTAGCTGTTGTTGTAGGAAAATTCTGCTAACGGTAGATGTCGATCCCAACTGTTTCCGAAATCAATAACACAAGCTCGTAGCATGTCTTCAAGCATTTGTATCGTCCTTTCGCTCTGCCCATCAGTTTGTGGATGATAGGCAGTACTCATGTCTTGACGAGTTCCCAATGCTTGCTGTAATGTCTGCCAGAATCTTGAAATAAATCTGCCATCCCTATCAGAGATAATAGAGATTGGTATTCCATGTCTGGAGACGACTTCCTTCAAATACAGTCGTGCTAACTTCTCCATCTTGTCATCTTCTCTTATTGGCAGGAAGTGTGCTGACTTGGTGAGACGATCAACTATTACCCAAATAGTATCATAACCACTTGCAGTCCTTGGCAATTTAGTAATGAAATCCATGGTAATGTTTTCCCATTTCCATTCAGGGATTTCAGGTTGTTGTAGTAGACCTGATGGTTTCTGATGTTCAGCTTTGACCTAAGAACACGTCAAACATTCTCCTACATATTTAGCAATATCGGCTTTCATACCTGGCCACCAAAAATCTTTCTTAAGATCCTTGTACATCTTCCCCGTTCCAGGATGTATTGAGTATCTGGTTTTATGAGCTTCTCTAAGTACCATTTCTCTCATATCTCCAAATTTTGGTACCTAAATTCTTTCAGCCCTATACCGGGTTCCGTCTTCCCGAATATTAAGATGCTTCTTCGATCCTTTGGGTATTTCATCCTTTAAATTTCCCTCTTTTAAAACTCCTTGTTGCGCCTCCTTTATTTGAGTAGTAAGGTTAGTGTGAATCATTATATTCATAGATTTTACTCGAATGGGTTCTCTGTCCTTTCTGCTCAAGGCGTCGGCTACCACATTTGCCTTCCCCGGGTGGTAACGAATCTCAAAGTCGTAATCATTCAACAATTCAATCCACCTACGCTGCCTCATATTCAGTTGTTTCTGATTAAATATGTGTTGAAGACTTTTGTGGTCGGTATATATAATACTTTTGACCCCATATAAGTAGTGCCTCCAAGTCTTTAATGCAAAAACAACCGCGCCTAATTCCAAATCATGCGTCGTATAATTTTGCTCGTGAATCTTCAATTGTCTAGACGCATAAGCAATCATCTTCGTCCGTTGCATTAATAAACAACCGAGACCTTGCTTTGATGCATCACAATAAATCACAAAATCATCATTCCCTTCAGGCAATGACAATATAGGTGTCGTAGTTAGCTTTTTCTTCAATAATTGAAACGCCTTCTCTTGTTCATCCTTCCATTCAAATTTCTTCCCTTTATGCGTTAATGCAGTCAAGGGTTTTGCTATTTTGGAGAAATCTTGGATGAATCTTCTGTAGTAACCAGCCAATCCTAAAAATTGACGTATATGCTTCGGAGTTTTTGGGGTTTCCCACTTTTCAACGATTTCGATCTTTGCCGGGTCCACCTGGATACCTTCTTTGTTCACTATGTGACCGAGGAATTGAACTTCTTCCAACCAAAATGCACACTTTGAAAACTTAGCGTACAGTTTTTCTTTCCTCAATACTTCTAGCACTTTTCTCAAATGTTCTTCGTGCTCTTGATCATTCTTTGAGTAAATAAGTATGTCATCGATGAAAACAATGACAAACTTGTCAAGATATGGCCCACACAATCGGTTCATAAGGTCCATGAACACAGCTGGTGCGTTAGTCAATCCAAACGGCATAACCATAAACTCGTAATGACCATAACGCGTCCTAAAAGCAGTTTTTGGAATATCATCCTCCTTTACTCGCATTTGATGATATCCAGAACGTAAATCGATCTTCGAATAAACCGACGAGCCTTGTAGTTGATAAAATAAGTCGTCAATTCTCGGCAGTGGATAACGGTTTTTAATGGTAAGTTTGTTCAACTCTCTGTAGGCAATACACAACCTAAATATACCATCCTTCTTCTTGACAAACAAAACAGGAGCTCCCCATGGTGATGTGCTTGGTCGAATGAAACCACGTTCTAATAGTTCTTGCAGTTGGCTTTGCAGTTCTTTCATCTCGCTGGGTGCGAGTCTATAAGGAGCACGAGCTATTGGTGCAGCTCCTGGTACAAGATCTATTTGAAATTCAACAGATCGTTGTGGAGGTAGTCCCGGTAATTCTTTCAGAAATACATCAGGAAATTCTTTTGCGACGGGAACATCATTGATGCTCTTTTCTTCAGTTTGTACTTTCTCGACGTGTGCTAGAACAGCATAGCAACCTTTTCTTATTAGTTTTTGTGCCTTCAAATTACTAATAAGATGTAGCTTCATGTTGCCCTTTTCTCCGTACACCATTAAGGATTCTCCTTCTTCTCGTACAATGCGAATTGCATTTTTATAACATACGATCTCTGCTTTCACCTTCTTCAGCCAGTCCATGCCAACTATTACATCAAAACTCCCTAACTCTACTGGTATCAAATCAATCTTAAATATTTCGCTACCCAGTTTAATTTCTCGATTCCGGCATATATTATCTGCTGGAATTAATTTATCGTTTGCTAATTCGAGTAAAAATTTACTATCCAACGGCGTCAATGGACAACTTAATTTAGCACAAAAATCTCTACTCATATAGCTTCTATCCGCACCCGAATCAAATAAAACGTAAGCAGATTTATTGTCAATAAGAAATGTACCCGTAACAAGCTCCGGGTCTTCCCGTGCCTCTGCCGCATTAATATTGAAAACTCTTCCGCGGCCTTGTCCATTCGTGTTCTCCTGGTTCAGAAATTTCTAATAAGGTGGCCCGGTTTTCCACATTTATAACAAACTACATTGGCATAACTTGCTCCGACACTACTTGCTCCGCCATTACTCGTTCCGACACCATTTGTTCCTTTCGTTCTGTTAACCCCTGGTCCGTAAACCTCACACTTCACCGTGCTATGACCATTTCTTTTACACTTGTTGCAAAATTTGGTGCAAAACCCCGAGTGATACTTTTCACACCTTTGGCATAGCTGCTTCTGATTGTTGTTGTTGTTGCGGTTGTTATTGTTGTTGGGATGATTGTTGTAGTTGCTGCTGTTGTTGCTGTTGTTGTTGTTGTTGGGCCGTTTGTTGTAGTTGCGATTGATGTTGCCATTTTTGGGATAATTGTTGCGATTATTATTGTAATTGCTGTTGTTGTTGTATTGGTGATTCTTATCACCGTTTTCCTCCCACTTTCTTTTGACTTGCTTCACATTGGCCTCTTCAGCCGTCTGTTCTTTAATTCTTTCCTCAATCTGGTTCACTAGTTTGTGAGCCATTCTACATGCCTGTTGTATGGAGGCGGGCTCGTGTGAACTTATATCTTCTTGGATTCTTTCCGATAATCCTTTCACAAACGCGTCGATCTTCTCTTCCTCATCTTTGAACGCTCCCGGACACAATAGGCACAATTCTGTGAATCATCTTTCGTACGTGGTAATTTCAAATCCTTGGGTTCGTAACCCTCTAAGTTCTGTCTTGAGCTTATTGACCTCGGTTCTGGGACGGTACTTCTCGTTCATCAAGTGTTTGAATGCTGATCACGGTAGTGCGTACGCATCATCTTATCCCACTTGCTCTAGATAGGTATTCCACCATGTTAACGTAGAACCTGTGAAGGTATGCGTAGCGTACTTCACTTTGTCCTCTTCAGTACACTTACTTATGGCGAACACCGATTCGACCTTCTCGGTCCACCGTTTCAATCCGATCGGTCCTTCGGTTCCATCAAATTCCAAAGGTTTGCAGGCAGTGAATTCTTTGTAGGTGCATCCTACACGATTTCCTGTACTGCTAGATCCAAGGTTATTGTTGGTATGTAGCGCAGCCTGTACTGCGGCTATGTTGGAAGCTAGAAAAGTACGGAATTCCTCTTCATTCATATTCACGGTGTGTCGAGTAGTCGGTGCCATTTCCTTCAAAATAGTCAAATGGAACAAGTTAATCATACAGAATATTAAGAGTAGTTAATAGTATTTCGTAGCATAATATGAACTCATTTAAAAAAGCTTTTTCTTCATATTAGCATTTTATAAGTTTAAATTCGGGTAGTACCTACCCGTTAAGTTCATACTTAGTAGCTAATATACAATTCAACTACTACAATTCTATATGAAAAACTGATTATAATAATATTTCGCGTTCTAACTTTTATACAATATTTTACAAACTTACAATACCGCTTATTTTACATAAAGCATGAAATATAGCACACAATAACTTTGATACAAGATAGTTGTGAAGATAATTCTAGCTAGTACACAAGTCGTTCAGCAAAGGCAATAAAGACACGTAATTCATACGTCCAGAAACAAGTCATGCATTCTGGTTTTACTAGGACTTCTTCCCATCCTTGGTCTTGTGGAACATAACTGTTATGGCCGTTGATAAGACAGCGTGTTGTAACGTCGTCAAAGGGACGAGGGTTACGTAATGACCAACAGTCTCGTAATAACCTAAAAACCTCATTTCTTACCCCAATTACCGACTCCGTCACTTGTGGGAACGTTTTGTTTAATAGTTGTAGCCCGATGTTCTTTTTCTCACTTTGGTGAGAAGCGAACATTACTAACCCGTAAGCATAACATGCTTCTTTATGTTGCATGTTAGCCGCTTTTTCTAAATCATGAAGTCCTATATTCGGATACATTGAGTCAAAATAATTTCTTAACCCGTTGCGTAAAATAGCATTTGGGTTCCCAGCAATATATGCGTCAAAGTAAACACATCGTAACTTATGGGTTTCCCAATGTGATATCCCCCATCTTTCAAACGAAAGCCTTTTATAAACCAAGGCATTCTTGGAACGTTCTTCGAATGTCTTACAAACTGATTTTTCCATATATAGTTGTGCCAAGGAATTCTGACCGACTCTAGACAAGATTTCATCAATCATGTCTCCGGGTAAGTCTTCTAAAATATTGGGTTGTCTATCCATTTTGTGTTTTTATACTGTAACATAAACAAGAGTTAGATTCATAAAAGATACTTATTAATACAACCAATTTTTACATATATCGTAAAGCATAAGCACACTATATTACATATATTACACAACACAAATACAACTATCTTATTTCGACTCACTCGTTTCTTCTTTTTCGAACTTGGTTCTTTTTGCTAAGTTTTTAGGGATATATAATGTTCCCCTAATACGAGCTGTCGTTTTCCACATTGGTCTAGAAAAACCTGGTGGTTTAGAGGTTCCCGGGTTATTGTTACAACTTAAGAAATACGGGTGTTGACGATACATATAAAGTTCATCGGGGTTGGAATCAGATTTCTCTATTTTTATGCCCTTTCCCTTATTGTTCTCTTTTGCCTTTTTAAATTCAGTTGGGGTAATTTCTATAACATCATCGGAATCCTCGCCGGGATCCGATTCATCGGAGAATTGGTAATCCTCCCAATATTTTGCTTCCTTGGCGGAAACACCATTGACCATAATTAACCTTGGTCGGTTGGTTGAGGATTTTCTTTTACTTAACCGTTTTATTATTTCCCCCACCGGTTCTATTTCCTCCTCCGGTTCCTCCTCTTCCGGTTCTGATTCTTCTTCCGGTTCTGATTCTTCTTCCGGTTCTTCTTCGAGAACTTGTGAATCAGTCCAATATATATTCGACTCTTCGTTATTATTAGGTGAGTCAATGGGATTTGTGCTAGAGGTAGACATCTATCACACAATATCAAACATGTTAAGAGATTAATATATCACATAATATATACATGTTAATAATATATAGTTTCCAACAAAAATGTTAAGCAATCATTTTTAAAGAAAACACGGTCGAAGTCCAGACTCACTAATGCATCCTAACAAACTCGATAAGATACACTGTAACGTCCTCCCAATAGGGTCTGGAAGAAACGTTACTAATATCAAATAAACCAACATATTATAATAGGAGAACAATACTAAATGATAAAATTAACTGGAATGAGTACGCAGCGGAAAATGAAATGTCGTTACAAAAGAAATATGTAATTGTTTAAATGCAGTAGTAATAAATGCGATAATCTCTTGATCCTATGTCTAAGTAGCATCACATAAGCAGTAGATAGGAAAGCTTGAATTAAACATCACCTGAGATAAAACATGCTAAAGTGTCAACCAAAAAGGTTGAGTGAAGTTCATAGGTTTAACAAAAGTAGTTATCGTTGTTTTTAGACCACAAGATTTAGTTGTAAAGTTGATCTCCCGCAGGATCAAAAAGTAGATCTCGCAGATCCAAAAGTAGTACTGATTCGTGATATTTTAGACTAAACGTTTATTTTGTTGCCCCGATGATAAGTTGGCAGTACCTTATCACCATGTTTAAATCATTACTAAGTAATACAAAGACATCACGGTCAAATGTATCGGGGACGTTACTCCCGATAGGCCTACCCCCAATAATTAAGAATGCCTTATCCTGAAAGTAATTAAAAAATATCACTGTGGGGTCTTAGTAGCATAAGCTAGTCATAGTACAGTTTAGGTTCGTACTTTTGTCTAAGTTGTTTAAAGTATAAAAGCAGCATGTGTCTCACCCCAGTAAGTATAAAAAGTGCTATAGCAATAAGAGTGGGGCTATGAAAGTCACCTTAGTAAGTAGAGAGAGTTATTCCTCGGAATAAAGAGTTGAACGAGTGAGCAGGAAAGTCAACCTATTGACATTTAAGAGTAGTTAAGTGTTTTGCCCATGTTTAAGTTTAAGTATGTGTTTAAGTATAGTTTGTTTTACTAAGTTTCTATTCCTAGTAAGTTACTATTTTTATAAAGTTTCCATTTTTATAAAGTTTCTTATTTTACTAAGTTTCTATGACTAGAGAGTTTCTACTTTTATGAGTGTTTTCCATTTTGGGATACTTGCTGTATTAGATAAGCTTCCAATCACCCCTTTCCCTTCGAATGGCTAATTTAGATCTAGGGGCTTGAGCCATAGGACCCTTTAAATCGGAAATCCAAACCCTCTGCCTAGAATCTCGTAGAAACCATTCGTCAAGAAAGTTCGAAGATCTATACATCTCTAATACATATCCCAAAATGTTTTTGTGCTACAATATAAGTAGTAGGTTATAGGTGCTAGTAATAGTAATAGTGTATACATGTTAAGTACTAGTATAAGTAGTATTAGGGTTTAAGGTTTTAATATGTATATGTATATATAATTCGTATATATATGTATATATATATAAAAATATATTTTTTTTACATGAATATATGTATATATAAATCTAGGTGTGTTTATGTATATACTTATGAATAACAAGTTTATAATATGAATCTGAATTAACAAAGATTAAAGTTTATGTAAATAGTTTAGGGTTTATGTTATACCTTTGAAGATTCAAGATAATTAACAAAGAAAAGATGAACACGATGAAGATGGAAGATCAAAGCCTTGAAAATCTTGAAGAACTCCTTAAAAATTCTTGAAGAACACGAAGAACAAGCTTGAAGATCCGAATACCACAAGAGAGGGAGAGGGAGAGATTGTTTTTGAGAGAGGATTTTGGTGTGATTTGTGAATGAGAAACTAGGAGTTTATATAGTGCAAGTATTAGAGTGTTAGTCAACATAAGGATGTTCTAATTAATGATTTTATTTTGTTTTATAATTTTTAGTCAACAATAGGTGGTACTAGTTTATATATATATTTTATTTTAATTTTTAGTCAACATAAGGATGTAATTGTTTAAGATTCTTTAGTCTCATTATTATTACTATTATTACTATTATTATTTTTTACATTTACTACATGATAAGTATTATTTTCTTTTTACTAATTCATGACTTGTATATATTTAGTTCCCAATTGTTTTATTATTTATATAAATGTCAATTTTTATTTATTACTTATAGGTTATTAGTTATAATATTACATAAATGCATAAATTTTAATTAGCAGTGAGTGTCGACTAACAGTTTATTATTTTCATCTTTTATTAACTTGTCAATTATTGCACAAAGTTAATTAATATGTTTTCTAACTCTTAACACTTAACAATTGTTGATTAAAGTTTAATCATTAAGTTTTAATTATATTGTTTGGGCATTTAATATTGGAAAATTTTAGAATGAAAAAATGAGGGTCGTTATAGTACCTCCCCGTTATTAGAAACTTCGTCTCGAAGTTTTAGGTAAAGCTCTCGTTTGCATCAGCAGTTGAGAAGAGATAGAGATATTTCCGTATCGTTTGGTCTTCGCATTCCCATGTATGTTAGGGGCTGCTATGCGAATCCCAACGGATTTTAATAGAGTTTGATTTCACGTTCCCTAGTACAATCGGGGCCCTTTCGTGAATTCCAATGAGTGTTAACAATAAGTATATTGTTTTGTTTACACGTTTGATCTCATGATCCTTAACCTTATTAGGTCGTTTACAAAGTGCATTAAGTGCGGAGATTTTCCAAGGAATAACAAGAGTGTCGTTTGACTAGTTTTCCTTTAAAAGGAAAGATGATGCTATATCAGCATGAAATGTATCGTTGAGCTCATTAAGATTTTGAGTGTTTATGCCGCAATAGTAGGGCAGATAAAATAGAGTATAGTACGTAAAGATTTCAGTTACGTAGTTTGATGTATGGCTGGTGCTTGTTAGGGATAGTACCAGCTTCAAGTTGTGAAAAGTAACCATGATACCTTTAGTTTTCAAGAGATGTCTAATAGATAAATGAGACATTAGTTGAGGATCCATTGACCTCAGGATACTATAATTTTAGAATGTAGCTTCAAGATTTATGATTTCAGCTTCATGTCGAATCATAGATCTAGACTTGACTAGAATAACATCTAGTTGCAATCCAAGAAGGAAGAAATGTGTAGAGTATCTTCATAAATGTTTAAGGTAACTCCTCCAGAGTAAGAAAAGTGTTTTCGCACAAATGGCTAGTCGGTCTATTATTTACTTACGAGTTTAAACGCGGATTCGAATAAATGTGAATCATTGTTTATAGGATGTAGGAACCTCTGCTTCTTTGTTCGAAAGATCGTAGAATTGATGTTTACGAGTGCATTGTAGTTTATCCATGAAATACTGGAAGTAGAAACTTCTTAATGATTAGTATAGCAAGGAAGAGATGACGTATGTAAAGAGGTAAGTCTCGTTCTTGCACGGAGAATGAGAATAAAGGTGATCCAAACGCATTAAAGAGCAATACGAAAGTTTTAATAGTAAGCCAAATTAATTTTGAAAAATTGCGACGTTTGATATAACAATGTAAATGTAGCGGAGCTATTAGTAAAACTTGAGTTGTGTACAACACGTACTATTTTATGTGAATTAATTTGAACAATACGAAAAAGAGTTGATTAAAAGAATGTTTAATTTAATAAAACAAAGGTAAATTGATAAAAATGCGAAAGTATTCATACTTTTAGTGAAAGTAATTTTAGAAGAGGTGACGAAATGATGTTCGTAGTAAAACTCGGGTTACGTAAAATTTGTAAAGTAATCTCGATTTAATCAAAGTGGAAATTTGTAGAAGCGAATGTATAATTTGATATGTACTAGTCAAAGTACGTAAAGTTAAATTTATGTATAAGATTTTATAAATCGCATAAGTGAAAAATCATTTTTATAAATTCCGAGATAGCTTGAAAATAAAGACTCGTGTAAGAAATCTTTGAAAAACAGGATATTTGTATTTAAGAGTTTATTGGTTTGAGAAAAATTGATTGAGGATTTCAAAATTCTGGAAGATAATTGTGTAATAATTGTTTCGAGGTAGTGAAAACTAATGAATTGACTTTTATCAGGGCATGAGTCCTTGGACTCAGAATGTTAACGTTAAAGTAAGAAGGATGATAATGTGATTATCATCAAATAAGTAAATTCTTCGGATTTAGAGTTATGTCTGAAAGGACTTCAAATAAGATTTACAACTTTGAATCGTTCGAGTGATAGTAAGAGTTCGAGAACTCGGTATGAGTAATCTGACAGTCGCATAGTCAGGTATAAATAATGCTAAAGCAGTGGCTTTCAACTATGTAATGATCGTTTGAATTCAGCCCGAATCAGCACGAGAGGAGGATACATTAAAGTATGATGGAATCATTTCAATTGCTACAGCAGTTCTTCAGAGGTAGTGGGTATAACTCAAGTCACAACTTGAGATGGTGTATTTCACCCTTGATTTTCGAGTTGACAATAATCGGTTATTGTTTGAGTATGACACCATTACTTGCATGGTGCCAAGTAGTCTATTATAAGCGCACGAGTGCAGAAGTTTCTTGACTATGATAGTCAAACGTTACACATATGGAGATTCTATTCTTCAAATAGAAATTGTAATAGCGAACATGGGGTTTGTGATATTGATGTTTGAGGGTTCAAAAGTCGTACCAAAAGTGTAATAATAGAGAGGATCTGGATTTAACAAGTGATGATTAAGCATAAATGCTCAGGAGATATCCATTTAGGATAAATGAATGTAAGATTTCAAGATTCGATTGTTTGTTAAATGAGCATGAGATAGATATATATAGGAATGAGTTCTTCGTATCTACTAATATCAAGATGATCATTTTTTTTTTTTTACTTTCATGCCCTTGCATTTGGGTCTTTGAACAGATAGCTTGAGAATTTTCTTTGATTCACTTTTTATTCCATATGTCATGATATTGGAATATCTCTATGAATTACTGAAATATAATCACGTTGGCCACCATCATTATATTTCACTAATTCATATTTCCATTTCAATATCACTCCATAAGGTCAGGATATGTGATCAATGATGATTTCTAATATGGTGTGTTAAGGATAGCAGTAATCTTAGCTGGATCGATAACATGTCAGTTTTAAGCCAAAACTTGCACTTGGAAAGGTTTGCGTAGAGTTGTTCTTTTTCTTAAGAGTTCAAGAATGAATTTGCAAATGTTGCTAATGTTCTTTCTCACTCTTGGAGCAGATCAAAATGTTTTCCATGAAAACAGTTACGAACTTGTCGAGCTATGGTTGGCTAGTTTTAAGTTGCAGTCTTTATAGACTTGGTCAACTTTCATATCTTTAAAAGTTATGAAACGTCGTGGTAATAGTTGGTGCGGTTGGATGAACCGTGCTTCTTCACTAAGTTATAGAAGTCTGATAAGTTTGATAGGTCATAAGTTTGAAAAAAATTTAAGCGAGATAAAGATGAATATGATATAAGCGAAACACTTCATATTATTAAGAATGAGGCATTAAATAAGCCTTTATTACACGAGTTGGAAATAGGAATAGTTAAGGCATAGCCTTTACATGGATAAGAATTTGGAAAGATAACTAGGAAATATTAAGATTGAAGTAGTCTTCCTTCTTCTCATCCTCAACCTTCTTCATAAACTTCTCAACTTTCTCATTCTTCGCCTTTTATTTCTCATGCAGGAACTCGAGATTATCATAAAGATTAGAAACTTCATTGTTGATTACATGGTACTTGTGGTCCCTTATAGAAAGTTGATTATTCACTCGGTTTTCCTCCATCTTCAATCTAAAGTCAACATCTTCTCTTAGGTAGGAGAGAGATTGCTTCCCCCATCGGGCATTTCTATCACTTTCATACTTCACCAACTTTATCTCTTTCTTTAGTTCAGCATTTTCCTCCATGAGCTTCTTGATCGCTAGGTCTTTTTCCTTCATTTGAACAATCGATCCTTGCAATATGGCGAATTAGGTCATCGGTAGTTTTTCGCAGATTCATGAGCTCGTACTTGGCATCAACTTCATCGTAGGAAGGGGATCAGGATCTTTTCTTTGACGGGCCATCTTCTTTGAAATTAGCAGGGCGTTTCCCTTTACTTTCCGATCTTGGAGTCGGGTGGTAACTGGGAGAATTAGGTAAAGTATCCGGACTATAGTTTGGTGAGGGAGGACCACCAAAGCCATAAGGTGGACTTTGGACTGGTCTTTCAGTGGAAGACCTTTCAGTATCTTTTTCGGTTAGCTTAAAAAGATTTAATTTGGTCGCTTGGTAAGAATTAGACATCCTAACATTAGGAAGGAGATTTTTGATCAGTTTTAATATAAGATTGTAAAGCATATGTTTTAAGATTACAAGGCAATCCTAAGTGCTTTAAAGTCTAAGGCAGGAAAGGTTATAGTTTCCTAGATTGCTAAGGCACCCTAGCTAACAAGTAAGGCACACATAAAAATGCAATCCTGGTTCTCTATAACAGCCTGGTTATGCTCTGATACCAATCTGTAACATACTCCCAATAGGGTCTGGAAGAAACGTTACTAATATCAAATAAACCAACATATTATAATACGAGAACAATACTAAATGAGAAAATTTAACTTTATTGAGTACGTAGCGGAAAATGAAATGTCGTTACAATAACGATAAAGTAATTGTTCATATGCAGAAGTAATAAATGCGATATCTCTTGATCCTAAGTCCAAGTAGCATCACATAAGTAGTAGATAAGAAAGCTTGAATCAAACAGCACCTGAGACAAAACATGCTAAAGTGTCAACCAAAAAGGTTGAGTGAAGTTCATAGGTTTAACAAAAGTAGTTATCGTTGTTTTTAGACCACAAGATTTAGTTGTAAAGTTGATCTCCCGCAGGATCAAAAAGTAGATCTCGCAGATCCAAAAGTTATGCCAGTGCTTGAAATTTAGACTAAACATTCAAGTTTTCCCCATGACAAGTTGTGTCTGTCCTTGTCGGTTTAATTTCATTTTCAAGTAATACAAAGACTTAGTCAAATGTATCGGGGATGTTACTCTCGATAGGCCTACCCCCAATAAATAAGCATGCCGCAGCACTTAAAAATATCACTGTAGGGACTTAGTCGGACATAGCCGGGTATAGCATAGTTTTAGCAGTTGGTACTTGTGTCTAAATTGTAAATAGTAAAAGCAGCATGTGTCTCACCCCAAATAAGTTAAGTAAGTTTGCTAGCAATAAAGAGTGGGGCTATGAATTCACCTTAGTAAGTAGAGAGAGAGTTATTCCTCGGAATAAAGAGTTGAACGAGTGAGCAGGAAAATCAACCTATTGACATTTAAGAGTAGTTAAGTGTTTTGCCCATGCTTAAGTTTAAGTATGTGTTTAAGTATAGTTTGTTTTACTAAGTTTCTATTCCTAGTAAGTTACTATTTTTATAAAGTTTCCATTTTTAGAAAGTTTCTTATTTTACTAAGTTTCTATGACTAGAGAGTTTCTACTTTTATGAGTGTTTTCCATTTTAGGATACTTTCCGTATTAGATAAGCTTCCAATCACCCCTTTCCCTTCGAATGGCTAATTTAGTATTAGGGTTTAAGGTTTTAATATGTATATGTATATATAATTCGTATATATATGTATATATATATATATAAAAATATATTTTTTTTACATGTATATATGTATATATATAAATCTAGGTGTGTTTATGTATATACTTATGAATAACAAGTTTATAATATGAATATGAATTAACAAAGATTAAAGTTTATGTAAATAGTTTAGGGTTTATGTTATACCTTTGAAGATTCAAGATAATTAACAAAGAAAAGATGAACACGATGAAGATGGAAGATCAAAGACTTGAAAATCTTGAAGAACTCCTTGAAAATTCTTGAAGAACACGAAGAACAAGCTTGAAGATCCGAATACCACAAGAGAGGGAGAGGGAGAGATTGTTTTTGAGAGAGGATTTTGGTGTGATTTGTGAATGAGAAACTAGGAGTTTATATAGTGCAAGTATTAGAGTGTTAGTCAACATAAGGATGTTCTAATTAATGATTTTATTTTGTTTTATAATTTTTAGTCAACAATAGGTGGTACTAGTTTATATATATATTTTATTTTAATTTTTAGTCAACCTAAGGATGTAATTGTTTAAGATTCTTTAGTCTCATTATTATTACTATTATTACTATTATTATTTTTTACATTTACTACATGATAAGTATTATTTTCTTTTTACTAATTCATGACTTGTATATATTTAGTTCCCAATTGTTTTATTATTTATATAAATATCAATTTTTATTTATTACTTATAGGTTATTAGTTATAATATTACATAAATGCATAACCCTCTACTATATGTTGGTTATAACTAATCATATGTCTAACCAATCTATAATATGTGTGATATCAATAGTAATTTCAGTAAGGGCCTCGTCAAGTTGAATTTCAAATCGATTTATCTCCAGGTGCTGCACCCATTGCTAAAGCACCGTATCGTTTAGCACCTTCCGAAATGAAGGAACTTTCTAACCAACTCCAAGAACTTTTGGATCTAGGTTTTATTCGTCCAAGTTCGTCCCCGTGGGGAGCTCCTATCTTATTTGTCAAAAAGAAGGATGGTACGTTGAGAATGTGTATTGATTACCGAGAACTCAACAAGCTTACCATAAAGAACCGTTACCCGTTACCTCGCATTGATGATCTATTCGACCAACTTCAAGGGTCAAGCATTTATTCTAAGATTGATTTAAGATCCGGTTATCACCAGCTCAGAGTCAAGGAGTCCGACATTCCTAAGACTGCATTCCGCACCCGATACGGACATTACGAATTTTGTGTTATGCCTTTCGGTTTAACCAATGCTCCAGCCGTATTTATGGATCTTATGAACCGTGTTTGCAAGCCTTACCTTGATAAATTCGTTATTGTTTTCATCGACGACATCTTGATCTATTCTAAAAGCGAGAAAGAACATGAGCAACATTTACGATTGATTCTTGAACTCTTAAGAAAAGAAAAACTCTACGCAAAATTTTCTAAGTGTGAGTTTTGGCTTAGAACCATACAATTCCTTGGACATGTTGTAGATAGTAATGGAATATATGTCGATCCCGCTAAAATCACCGCTGTTCAGAATTAGGAAGTGCCAAAGACTGCGAAGCATATTCGCCAATTTTTGGGACTTGCCGGTTACTACCGAAGATTTATTAAAGATTTTTCTCTTCTTGCAAAGCCTCTCACCAAGTTAACTCACAAAGGGAAGAAATTCGAGTGGTCCGAAGAACAAGAGTCTGCATTTAAGATTCTGAAAGAGAAGTTGACCCTGCTCCGATCTTATCTTTACCTGAAAGTTTCGACGATTTTGTTGTCTACTGCGATGCCTCGAAACAAGGGTTCGGTTGTGTTCTAATGCAACGCAAGAAGGTTATCGCTTATGCCTCCCGACAATTAAAGAAACATGAAGTTAATTACACCACACACGATTTGGAGTTAGGTGCTGTGGTATTCGCTCTGAAGATGTGGCGACATTATCTATACGGTACTAAGTTTACGATATTCACCGACCATAAGAGTCTTCAGCATGTCTTTAATCAGAAACAGCTAAACATGAGACAGAGACGATGGCTCGAATTGTTAAATGATTATGATTGTGAACTAAAGTATCATCCGAGAAAGGCAAATGCAGTTGCCGATGCTCTAAGTCGAAAGGACGAAGTTAGGCGTGTTCGTGCCTTTAATCTTAAGATCAAATCGAATCTCATCTCTCGAATCTGCGAAGTTCAAGTTGAAGCTATCAAACCTACACTTATCGAAGGAGAAGGACCTATAAATTTCGAAAACCAACTACAAGTTAAGTCCAATGGTACAAGATACTTTGGTAATCGAATTTGGGTTCCTCGTTATGGTAATCTCCGTGAACTAGTCTTGGATGAAGCACATAAGACTAGGTATTCTATTCATCCCGGTTCTAGTAAAATGTATCAGGATGTGAAAGAGTTCTACTAGTGGCCCAACATGAAAGGCGACATTGCTACTTATGTGAGTAAGTGTCTTACTTGTTCGAAAGTCAAAGCCGAGCACCAAAAGCCTTCTGGTCTTCTAACTCAACCCGATATTCCACAGTGGAAGTGGGATGGTATAGCTATGGACTTTATCACAAAATTGCCTAAGACTGCAAATGGCAATGATACGATTTGGGTCATAGTTGATCGTCTCACTAAGTCTGCACATTTCATACCAATCAAAGAGACTGACAGAATGGAAAAGTTAGCTCGACTCTATGTTAAAGAGATTGTTACTCGTCATGGTGTCCCTACTTCTATTATCTCGGATCGCGATAGTCGATTTACTTCCAATTTCTGGAAATCCTTGCAAGCGTCTCTTGGAACTCGACTCGACATGAGTACAGCTTATCATCCGCAAACTGACGGTCAAAGTGAACGAACTATCCAAACTTTGGAGGATATGCTACGAGCATGTGTTATCGATTTCGGTAAAGGGTGGGATAAACACCTACCTTTAGTCGAGTTTTCTTACAACAACAGCTATCACTCTAGTATTAAAGCTGCACCATTCGAAGCTTTATACGGTCGCAAATGTAGATCTCCGTTGTGTTGGGATGAACTCGAGGACAGACAATTAACTGGTCCTGAACTTATTCATGAAACTTCCGAAAAGATCGTGCAAATCAAGAAGCGTTTAGAAACCGCTCGTAGTCGACAAAAGAGTTATGCGGACCCTCACCGAAAACCGTTAGAATTCCAAGTTGGAGATAATGTTATGTTAAAAGTATCTCCTTGGAAAGGTGTTATCCGCTTCGGTAAACGAAGTAAACTCAGTCCACGTTATGTTGGACCTTTCAAAGTTATTCAAAGAATCGGTCCCGTTGCATATCGATTAGAACTTCCAGCTGAACTAAGTCAAGTACATGATGTGTTTCATGTCTCAAATCTGAAAAAGTGTCTCGCCGAAGATACTCTTTTTATTCCTTTGGATGATATCCGCATTGATGAGCAAATGCACTTTGTCGAAGAACCTATAGAGATTATGAAAGAAGAGGTCACAGAGACTCGTAAGAGCAACATACCTATCGTTAAAGTCCGTTGGAATTCGCGTAGAGGCCCCGAATATACCTGGGAACGCGAAGACCAAATGATACGGAAATACCCCCATCTCTTCCCAACTATTGATGAAGCAGACGGGAACTCCACTTAAAACTTCGGGACGAAGTTTTCATTAACGGGGAGGTACTATGACGACCCTCATTTTTCCGTCTATATTTTTCTTCCTTATAATTTAATGCCCGAATAAAAGATTTAAGTATAATGAATAAACTTTATGTATTAATGAAAGGTCGTTATATACATACGAAATTAACGAACGTTAAACGAATAATAAATTTTATTCAACAACGTACATTTATAAGTTTATATTATATAACGGAACTTAAACATATCAATTAAATTATATAACGTATACTTATTATAAATAAGTTTATAATATATAATTTTGTACCAAAGTAACATAAGTTTATTAGTTAAACTTATAAACTAGTTATACTTGACATAGTTATATATAAATATATATAACTAAATAGTATATACATGTATATAAAATAAAAAAGTGTATATAAACGTAATAACACTTATAAAAATAAAACTATACGACGATAACTTTTATAAAATAAAATTTTAGTTATTGATATACTTTATAAATATATATATATATATATATATATATATATATATATATATATATATATATATATATATATATATATATATATATATATATATATATGAATATATATAAAAACCGTAAATGTGTATATATGTATATATATAACTTGTATAAAAGTTTAACAAAACTAAAAATCAATTAAGAAAAGCTTTTACAATTTTAACATTTTATGATTTGATAAAAAGTTTTATAAACTTATGAGTAAAAAAAAAAAAAAATCACTGTATCGGCCGAGAGGTATTATATATAAAAAAATAAATTTATTTCTTTTACTTTTATAAAACTAATCACATGTATTATTAGATCTAGATCCACTTTAGCCCATACCCTAACTAAATTATTAAGTGAAATGATTATTAGAGCTGGTGTTATTACTTTTGATTTTTAATTACAATTAATAAATCAATAATTTTATTTATATTTTTCTTTTATACTTTTAAATACAAATTTTTTCACTATAAATAGCACTCAAATCTCCATTACAAACTTACACCCAAAAACTTACTCTCACTTGAAGATCATACTCTCAAACCTCTGCAAAAATTATTTTTGTAAGTCTCCTTTATTTTTTTTATAGTTTTTATGCAGTTTTTGTATTTATTTTTGTATTCCGATCGATAATTAGGAATTAATTACCAAACCATTATAATTAAATAAATTAAATACATGATAATTAGTATCAAGTATCCTAATGACTATAAAAATTATTTTTATGAATTATACATTCGAATTTATATTTATTAAAAATCAAAAACGAATTAAATATATATTCGCTATATATAGATATATAATAAATAAATAGTAAACGATTATATATATATGTTTTTACAATTTTCGCTTATCACATATGTTATACAAGTAATTATAAAAATAAATGTTTGATTTAATTATCATTTTAAATAATTAATTTGTATTTTCTTTAGTTTTGCTACAGTAGCCGAAAACAGTGTTTTTAAAATAAAAAGAGAACTAAATGGTATAATATTTTTATGACTACAATAATTAATAGAAACTACTTTGGAACTATTAAGAAAGTTATAAAAATTATTTTTGAATTAATGAATATATATATTTCTAGTTAATTTCGAATTTCAACTAATAACAATACAAAAGTTGAATTAAATAGTTAAACTATTAATATAATTATACAAATAATTTTTCTAAGCTTAATATACTAATATAAGCTCACGAAAATTATTGGTTGAATTAATTTAGTTGATTTAATAATTATTACTTTATAAACTTTGATTTATTGCAAACCGAAAAAGAAATTAGCAATAAATACTTTTACACCATAACAAAAATTTATAAAATTTTCCTAAGTTTATTTTGATCAGTAGAACCTAAGAAAAATATAAGATGTGGTGTTAAACTTGTTTACCTATTTATTTGAATTTTAACTATTAAAACAATTATAAAAAGTAATATTTAATACACAAAACTTAATATTAATGTATAGAAAATTTTTATTATGTTTTATACAAGTTACTTACTGTTATGAAATCAATAAAACACTTGTTAGCATCATTAGATAATTATTGGTGCTTATATTGATCTAAAACATAATTTAAACTATATATATATATATATGTATCCTTACATATATATAATATATATATATATATATATATATATATATATATATATATATATATATATATATATATATATATATATATATATATATTAAACACTTATAAGTAAAGTAATTAAAGTGTTGTATTCCTATACGCACCTAAAAACGTATTGGAATGGTATATTAGACGGGTATAGATCTTGATCTTTCTCGAGTGGATGGACGCTCGAAAGTCTAGGCGGAGAGTTTGGATTACCGAGTTAAAGGATCCTGTGGCTCAGAAACCTATGACCTGAAAAGGCCATTTTAAATTGAAAGTGTTAGATTGGAAGCTTGTCTAGTATGAAAAGCCTTTCCAAAACGATAAACCTTCTTTAAACTTACTATAAAAGAAAATACTTACACTTATCATAATACGGGCAAAACATCTAAACTATTCTCAACTTATTCTTAGGTTGACTTCTCTGTGCTTCGATCATCCATACTTTCTCTTTAAGGAATAATTTCACTCAACGAATTACTAAGGTGACTTTCATAGCCCCACTCTTATTGCTATAGCACTTTTTATACTTACTGGGGTGAGACACATTCTGCTTTTATACTTTAAACAACTTAGACACAAGTACGAACCTAAACTGTACTATGACTACCTTATGCTACTAAGACCCCACAGTGATATTTTTTTAATTGCTTTCAGGATAAGGTATTCTTAATTATTGGGGTTAGGTCTATCGGGTGTAACGTCTCCGATACATTTGACTGCGATGTCTTTGTATTACTTAATAATGATTTAAACATGGTGATAAGGTACTGTCAACTTATCATCGGGGCAACAAAACAAACGTTTAGTCTAAAATATCATGAATCAGTACTACTTTTGGATCTGCGTGATCTACTTTTATAACAAATCTTGTGGTCTAAGAACAAACGGTCAATCATATTTGTTAAACCTATGAATTTCACTCAACCTTTTTGGTTGACACTTTTAGCATGTTTGTCTCAGGTACTGAATGATCAGGACCTCTATATCTACTACTTATGTGATGACTTACTTGGCTAGGAACAAGACTTATCGCATATTTACTTTTCTGCATTTGAACAATTTATAATTCTTGTAACGACATTATTAATCCTTCCGCTGCAAATTTGGTTTTATTCATATAGTATTTGTTCTCATTTTATAGTATGTTGGTATGTATTATGATATTGAATCACATTTCGCCCAGTATGTAACGTATTATGTATTACGTGTTCATCCATACTTTCTCTTTAAGGAATACCAATCTATCACACCCCCAGTTAGGGCCTGGGCGAAATGTGATTCAATATCATAATACATACCAACATATTATAAAATGAGAACAAATACTATATGAATAAAACCAAATTTGCAGCGGAAGGATTAATAATGTCGTTACAAGAATTATAAATTGTTCAAATGCAGAAAAGTAAATATGCGATAAGTCTTGATCCTAGCCAAGTAAGTCATCACATAAGCAGTAGATATAGAGGTCCTGATCATTCAGTACCTGAGACAAACATGCTAAAAGTGTCAACCAAAAAGGTTGAGTGAAATTCATAGGTTTAACAAATATGATTGACCGTTTGTTCTTAGACCACAAGATTTGTTATAAAAGTAGATCACGCAGATCCAAAAGTAGTACTGATTCGTGATATTTTAGACTAAACGTTTGTTTTGTTGCCCCGATGATAAGTTGGCAGTACCTTATCACCATGTTTAAATCATTATTAAGTAATACAAAGACATCGCGGTCAAATGTATCGGGGACGTTACTCCCGATAGGCCTACTCCCAATAATTAAGAATGCCTTATCCTGAAAGCAGTTAAAAAATATCACTGTGGAGTCTTAGTAGCATAAGCTAGTCATAGTACAGTTTAGGTTCGTACTTGTGTCTAAGTTGTTTAAAGTATAAAAGCTGCATGTGTCTCACCCCAGTAAGTATAAAAAGTGCTATAGCAATAAGAGTGGGGCTATGAAAGTCACCTTAGTAATTCGGTGAGTGAAAGTATTCCTTAAAGCGAAAGTATGGATGATCGAAGCACAGAGAAGTCAACCTAAGAATAAGTTGAGAATAGTTTAGATGTTTTGCCCGTATTATGATAAGTGTAAGTATTTTCTTTTATAGTAAGTTTAAAGAAGGTTTATCGTTTTGGAAAGGCTTTTCATACTAGACAAGCTTCCAATCTAACACTTTCAATTTAAAATGGCCTTTTCAGGTCATAGGTTTCTGAGCCACAGGATCCTTTAACTCGGTAATCCAAACTCTCCGCCTAGACTTTCGAGCGTCCATCCACTCGAGAAAGATCAAGATCTATACCCATCTAATATACCGTTCCAATACGTTTTTAGGTGCATATAGGAATACAACACTTTAAATACTTTATACAATAAGTATTTACTTAAGTTCGATTGTATTATCGTTATTAAGATTGTTTGGTTTTTAAATCCTAATAATAAGTAGGATATATTTAAGTAGGTAAACAAGTGTTATACATAGAAATTGTGTTTTATGAATGGGTATGTATTAATATCAAGTTAATATGTATATATATATATATATATATATATATATATATATATATATATATATATATATATATATATATATATATATATATATATATATATTTATCTTATATGTTAAAATATGTATAGTTTAATTTTAAGTTTTATGTCAATATAAGTACCAATATTTATCTAAAAATGCTAACAAGTGTTTTATTGATTTCATAACAGTAAGTGACATGTATAAAACATTATGAAAATTTTCTATACATAAATATTAAGTTTTATGTATTAAATATTAAAATTTTTTTTATAGCTAAAATACAAATAAATAGATAAACAAGTTTAACAACACATTTTATATTTTTCTTAGGTTCTACTGACCAAAATAAACTTAGGAAAAATTTATAAATTTTTGTTATGGTGTAAAAGTATTTATTTCTAATTTCTTTTTCGGTTCAAGATAAATCAAAGTTTATAAAGTAATAATTATTATATCAACTCAATTAATTCATCTAAAATTTTCGTATGCCTAATATAGTGTATTAAGCTTAGAAAAATTATTTATACATTTATATTAATAGTTTAACTATTTAATTCAACTTTTGTATTGTTTTTAGTTTAAATTCGGAATTAAATAGAAATATATAATTATTAATTCTAAAAATAACTTTTATAACTTTCTTATTAGTTCCTAAGTAATTTCCATTGATTATTGTAGTCATAAACATGTTATATCATTAAATTCTATTTTTCTTTTTAAAAAATAGATTTTCCGGTACTGTAGCAAAAGTAGAAGAAAATACAAATTAATTATTTAAAATGACAAATAAATCAAACATAAATTTTTATAATTACTTTTATGACCTAAGGAACAAGCAAAAATTATAAAACATAATATATAAAATTGTTTACTATTTATTTCTTCATTATCTATATATACCGAATATAAAAAAAATCAATTTTTGATTTTTAATAAATATAAATTCGAATGTATAATTCATAAAAATAATTTTTATAGTCATTAGGATACTTAATACTAATTATCATCTATTTACATTATTTATTATAATTAATTTCGTATTTATTTGGTATTTAACATAAAACTAGCACAAAAATATGATAAAAACTAAATAAAAACTATAAAAATAATATAGAGAACTTACAAAAATAATTTTTGCAGAGGTTTGAGGGAGAATTCTTCAAGTTTTTGGTGTAAAAAATTTGTGAAATAGGCTATGGTATTTATAGTTACAATTTTTGGTAAAGAGAAAATAAAAAAATACAAAAGTTTATATAAAAAAATAACTAGTGTCTTGTAAAAAAATTAAAAGTATTTATGGCCAGTCATGCCACCATTTCAAAATATAAATAAATAAAAGTAAAGTTAAAAGTAGGAATAAAATAAATAAAAGTGGATCTAGATCTAGTTTATATATAAAAAAAATACTACTTTAAAAAAAAAAATATATATATATATATATATATATATATATATATATATATATATATTTCATAGTTCTAAAAATGTTAACTAACTAAATTTCTATTTTTATTTAATTATTAAATACAAATTTTGATAAATATAAGTATATATTCGGTATTTATAAAATTATAATTACTAAATGTGGTTTTTATTTAATTAAATTATTACTTTATAATTTTATTAGTTTTATATATGTTACTACATTTATATATACTTGTATTTATTAATTGTATAATATATTAACTAAATAAAAAATTAATATAAGTATTTTATATGTAATCATGTTATGACATAAATTTTTTTTTTATAAAAATTCTTACGCGTACGTTGTTGAATAAAATTTATTATTTGTTTAACGTTCGTTAATTTCGTATGTATATAACGACCTTTTATTAGTACTTAGAGTTTATTCATTATACTTAAATCTTTTGTTCGGGCATTATATAGATGGAAAAATGAGGGTCGTTATAGTACCTCCCCGTTAATGAAAACTTCGTCCCGAAGTTTTAAGTGGAGTTCCCGTCTGCTTCATCAACAGTTGGGAAGAGATGGGGGTATTTTCGTATCATTTGGTCTTTGCGTTCCCAGGTATATTCGGGGCCTCTACGCGAATTCCAACGGACTTTAACAATAGGTATGTTGCTCTTACGAGTCTCTTTGACCTCTTCTTTCATAATCTCTATAGGTTCTTCGACAAAGTGCATTTGCTCATCAATGTGGATATCATCCAAAGGAATAACTAGAGTATCTTCGGCGAGACACTTTTTCAGATTTGAGACATGAAACACATCATGTACTTGACTTAGTTCAGCTAGAAGTTCTAATCGATACGCAACGGGACCGATTCTTTGAATAACTTTGAAAGGTCCAACATAACGCGGACTGAGTTTACTTCGTTTACCGAAGCGGATAACACCTTTCCAAGGAGATACTTTTAACATAACGTTATCTCCAACTTGGAATTCTAACGGTTTTCGGTGAGGGTCGGCATAACTCTTTTGTCGACTACGAGCGGTTTCTAAACGTTTCTTGATTTGCACGATCTTTTCGGAAGTTTCATGAATAAGTTCAGGACCAGTTAATTGTCTGTCCTCGAGTTCATCCCAACACAACGGAGATCTACATTTGCGACCGTATAAAGCTTCGAATGGTACAACTTTAATACTAGAGTGATAGCTGTTGTTGTAAGAAAACTCGACTAAAGGTAGGTGTTTATCCCACCCTTTACCGAAATCGATAACACATGCTCGTAGCATATCCTCCAAAGTTTGGATAGTTCGTTCACTTTGACCGTCCGTTTGCGGATGATAAGCTGTACTCATGTCGAGTCGAGTTCCAAGAGACGCTTGCAAGGATTTCCAGAAATTGGAAGTAAATCAACTATCGCGATCCGAGATAATAGAAGTAGGGACACCATGACGAGTAACAATCTCTTTAACATAGAGTCGAGCTAACTTTTCCATTATGTCAGTCTCTTTGATTGGTATGAAATGTGCAGACTTAGTGAGACGATCAACTATGACCCAAATCGTATCATTTCCATTTGCAGTCTTAGGCAATTTTGTGATAAAGTCCATAGCTATACCATCCCACTTCCACTGTGGAATATCGGGTTGAGTTAGAAGACCAGATGGCTTTTGGTGCTCGGCTTTGACTTTCGAATAAGTAAGACACTTACTCACATAAGTAGCAATGTCGCCTTTCATGTTGGGCCACCAGTAGAACTCTTTCACATCCTGATACATTTTACTAGAACCGGGATGAATAGAATACCTAGTCTTATGTGCTTCATCCAAGACTAGTTCACGGAGATTACCATAACGAGGAACCCAAATTCGATTACCAAAGTATCTTGTACCATTGGACTTAACTTGCAGTTACTAGAACCGGGATGAATAGAATACCTAGTCTTATGTGCTTCATCCAAGACTAGTTCACGGAGATTACCATAACGAGGAACCCAAATTCGATTACCAAAGTATCTTGTACCATTGGACTTAACTTGCAGTTGGTTTTCGAAATTTATAGGTCCTTCTCCTTCGATAAGTGTAGGTTTGATAGCTTCAACTTGAACTTCGCAGATTCGAGAGATGAGATTCGATTTGATCTTAAGATTCAAGGCACGAACACGCCTAACTTCGTCCTTTCGACTTAGAGCATCGGAAACTACATTTTCCTTTCCCGGATGATACTTTAGTTCACAATCATAATCATTTAACAATTCGAGCCATCGTCTCTGTCTCATGTTTAGCTGTTTCTGATTAAAGACATGCTGAAGACTCTTATGGTCGGTGAATATCGTAAACTTAGTACCGTATAGATAATGTCGCCACATCTTCAGAGCGAATACCACAGCACCTAACTCCAAATCGTGTGTGGTGTAATTAACTTCATGTTTCTTTAATTGTCGGGAGGCATAAGTGATAACCTTCTTGCGTTGCATTAGAACACAACCGAACCCTTGTTTCGAGGCATCGCAGTAGACAACAAAATCGTCGGAACCTTCAGGTAAAGATAAGATCGGAGCAGTGGTCAACTTCTCTTTCAGAATCTTAAATGCAGACTCTTGTTCTTCGGACCACTCGAATTTCTTCCCTTTGTGAGTTAACTTGGTGAGAGGCTTTGCAAGAAGAGAAAAATCTTTAATAAATCTTCGGTAGTAACCGGCAAGTCCTAAAAATTGGCGAATATGCTTCGCAGTCTTTGGCACTTCCCAATTCTGAACAGCGGTGATTTTAGCGGGATCGACATGTATTCCATTACTATCGACAACATGTCCAAGGAATTGTATGGTTCTAAGCCAAAACTCACACTTAGAAAATTTTGCGTAGAGTTTTTCTTTTCTTAAGAGTTCAAGAATCAATCGTAAATGTTGCTCATGTTCTTTCTTGCTTTTAGAATAGATCAAGATGTCGTCGATGAAAACAATAACGAATTTATCAAGGTAAGGCTTGCAAACACGGTTCATAAGATCCATAAATACGGCTGGAGCATTGGTTAAACCGAAAGGCATAACACAAAATTCGTAATGTCCGTATCGGGTGCGGAATGCAGTCTTAGGAATGTCGGACTCCTTGACTCTGAGCTGGTGATAACCGGATCTTAAATCAATCTTAGAATAAACGCTTGACCCTTGAATTTGGTCGAATAGATCATCAATGCGAGGTAACGGGTAACGGTTCTTTATGGTAAGCTTGTTGAGTTCTCGATAATCAATACACATTCTCAACGTACCATCCTTCTTTTTGACAAATAAGATAGGAGCTCCCCACGGGGACGAACTTGGACGAATAAAACCTAGATCCAAAAGTTCTTGGAGTTGGTTAGAAATTTCCTTCATTTCAGAAGGTGCTAAACGATACGGTGCTTTAGCAATGGGTGCAGCACCTGGAGATAAATCGATTTGAAATTCAACTTGACGAGGCGGTGGAAGACCAGGGAGATTTTTGAGAAACACATCGGGAAAATCTTTAACAACCGGGACGTTTTTAATACGCGTTTCTTCGGATTCGATCATTTTAACGGGAGCTAGTATGGTGGAGTAACCTTTCACAAGGTACTTACGGGCTTTAAGACATGAGATGATATTAAGATTGGAACAACTTCGTTCGCCTTGGATAATAAGAGTTTCTCCACTTCCTAACGGAATTTGAACGGTCTTATCGAAACACATGATGGCTGCTCTCAATGGACCTAACCAATCCATTCCAACCACTACATCGAAACTACCTAGCTCGACCGGCAAAAGGTCTATCTAGAATTCCTTATCGGCTAGAATTAGGTTGCAGTTTTTATATATTTTATCAACTTTCATTAACTTCCCATTAGCCACTTCTACTAATCGTCTGGTTTGTAGGGTTTGGGGCTTTTCAGTAAAAAGGGTGCAAAACTCATTTGACACATAACTCTTATCGGCTCCCGTATCAAATAAAATAGTGGCATAACAATTATTGACAAGGTACGTACCGGTAATGACCTCATCCTCATCACTGGCTTCTACAGCAGTAATCACAAAAGCACGACCTTTGGCAGTAGCATTTGCTCCAGTAGCTGGAGTATCTTTCTTCTTTGGACAATTCGGGCTAATATGCCCCTTTTCACCACAAGTATAGCATGTTGGAGGAGCTCTAGCCGGAACAATGGCTCTATTCTGAGGTAGGGTTCTACAAGTCTTTGCAGCATGGCCTATCTTCTTACATATTGTACACACAGCAGTGCACTTTCCCGGATGATGCCTTCCACATTTAGAACAAAACGGACTAGTACCCTGATAACCGGGTCTCGTACCATTCGCCGGTTTCTTATTAACATTTTGAGCTGAACCCTGAGATGGTTCAAATTTCCTCTTATTGTCACCGTTTTTAACTTCGACTTGTTTATTAACCGAAACTCTCCTACGTTTAGCCATCATTAAACTCTGTGCCATGTGGATCACAGCATCCACAGTAACCTTCTCGGCAGAAATCACATTACCTTGAACATCCTCGGGTAGACCCTCGATATACCGCTCTATCATGCGGGCTTCAGTTGGGAACATTTCGGGACATAAGGTAGAAAGCTCCAAAAAACGATTGGTATAGCTTTCGATATCGGCTCCTTTAATCCTGAGTTCCCAGTACTCAGCCTCGAGCTTTTGGACTTGACTTCTTGGGTAAAACTTAGTGATCATCATGCCTTTGAGTTCATCCCATGGGGTAGTATTAGCATTATCTATTCCCACAGATTTGGCATGAGCAGTCCACCATGTCATAGCATTGCCAGTGAGTGAACTTGTGGAAAACTTCACTCGATCATTATCTCCGCAGTTACAGATACGGAAGATTGATTCTAGCTTTTCAAACCATCAGACCAGTTCTACGGCTTCTTCTTTTCCACTAAAATTGGGTGGGTTACAGTTCTTAAAATCTTTATAGGAGCAAGTTTTAGAAGGAACATTATGATTGTTGTTGTTATTGTTATTACCTTGGGCGGCCGCTAGCAGCAATTGAAATTGCTCAGTAGAAAGAGTGACATTTGGTATAAGATTGTTGTTGTTGTTGTTGTTACCACGAGTTGAGTGAGCCAATGATCTTCAATACATAAATACATTATTAGTTGAAGAATCAAGATGTTATAAGTTTACAATCATGATTTATAACGTTTGCACAACACACATAGGTGAATAAGACAATATGCTTAAATAAACACTTAACATTATTGGAAACGAGGCATTATATAAGCCTTTATTACACGAGTTTGGAATGGAAAAAGTTTAGGCATAAGCCTTTACATAGATGGGTAAATGGAAAATAGGAAAACAAAAGGTAGGTTTTAGTTCTTCTTTTTCTCGTTCTCAGCTTCCTTCATAAATTTCTCTATCTTTTCATTTTTCTCCTTTTGTTTCTCGTGGAGGTATTCAAAATTATCGTAGAGGTTAGTGATGCGGCTGTTGACAAAGTTGTTGTTGAAATCCTTGATAGCCAGTTGATGATTGATTCGGTTTTTCTCTATTTTCATCTTAGACTCAACTAGTTCTTGGAGGTAGGCAAGAGATTGCTTTCCCCAACGGGTATTCCGTTCTTCCTCAGTCTTCACTTTCATTACTGTCTCCATTACTTTGTCCATGTTATTTTTCACAAGTTTTTCTAGTTTTTCAGTTTGAGAGTCGAAGGACTCTTTGATGATTTCTTTCAAGATTGTGTTTTCTTTTTCTAGGTTGTTTAGACGCATTTATATCCGAGCAACTTCGAGCCTACTATACTCTTTATTCTTATCACAACTTCGCTGAAGGTTGAGGATATCAGACTTCACCGTTACGTGTTCCATGTTATTACAAAATAATGGATCAGCTTCTCTAGTGGCGGCGGGTTCGGGTTGTTTTCTCTTTCGAGATGAGTTTTCAGATGATTCTTTAATAGGCTCTTCTTCAGGCTCATAACCTGAGAAGTCACTATTATAATTCCTTATCCTAACAATAATTGTTCATATGCAGCATAACCAACATATATTTCTTATTTCCATTATTGTAAACGACCTAATAAGGTTAAGGATCATGAGATCAAACGTGTAAACAAAACAATATACTTATTGTTAACACTCATTGGAATTCACGAAAGGGCCCCGATTGTACTAGGGAATGTGAAAATCAAACTCTATTAAAATTCGTTGGGATTCGCATAGCAGCCCCTAACATACATGGGAATGCGAAGATCAAACGATATGGAAATACCTCTATCTCTTCTCAACTGCTGATGCAAACGAGAGCTTTACCTAAAACTTCGGGACGAAGTTTCTAATAACGGGGAGGTACTATAACGACCCTCATTTTTTCATTCTAAATTTTTCCAATATTAAATGCCCAAACAATATAATTAAAACTTAATGATTAAACTTTAATCAACAATTGTTAAGTGTTAAGAGTTAGAAAACATATTAATTAACTTTGTGCAATAATTGACAAGTTAATAAAAGATGAAAATAATAAACTGTTAGTCGACACTCACTGCTAATTAAAATTTATGCATTTATGTAATATTATAACTAATAACCTATAAGTAATAAATAAAAATTGACATTTATATAAATAATAAAACAATTGGGAACTAAATATATACAAGTCATGAATTAGTAAAAAGAAAATAATACTTATCATGTAGTAAATGTAAAAAATAATAATAGTAATAATAGTAATAATAATGATACTAAAGAATCTTAAACAATTACATCCTTATGTTGACTAAAAATTAAAATAAAATATATATATATATAAACTAGTACCACCTATTGTTGACTAAAAATTATAAAACAAAATAAAATCATTAATTAGAACATCTTTATGTTGACTAACACTCTAATACTTGCACTATATAAACTCCTAGTTTCTCATTCACAAATCACACCAAAATCCTCTCTCAAAAACAATCTCTCCCTCTCCCTCTCTTGTGGTATTCGGATCTTCAAGCTTGTTCTTCGTGTTCTTCAAGAATCTTCAAGGAGTTCTTCAAGATTTTTAAGGCTTTGATCTTCCATCTTCATCGTGTTCATCTTTTCTTTGTTAATTATCTTGAATCTTCAAAGGTTGACTTTCCTGCTCACTCGTTCAACTCTTTATTCCGAGGAATAACTCTCTCTCTACTTACTAAGGTGACTTTCATAGCCCCACTCTTATTGCTATAGCACTTTTTATACTTACCGGGGTGAGACACATGCTGCTTTTATACTTTAAACAACTTAGACACAAGTACGAACCTAAACTGTACTATGACTAGCTTATGCTACTAAGACCCCATAGTGATATTTTTTAATTGCTTTCAGGATAAGGCATTCTTAATTATTGGGGGTAGGCCTATCGGGAGTAACGTCCCCGATAAATTTGACCGTGATGTCTTTGTATTACTTAATAATGATTTAAACATGGTGATAAGGTACTGCCAACTTATCATCGGGGCAACAAAACAAACGTTTAGTCTAAAATATAACGAATCAGTACTACTTTTGGATCTGCGTGATCTACTTTTATAACAAATCTTGTGGTCTAAGAACAAACGGTCAATCATATTTGTTAAACCTATGAATTTCACTCAACCATTTTGGTTGACACTTTTAGCATGTTTGTCTTAGGTACTGAATGATCAGGATCTCTATATCTACTGCTTATGTGATGACTTACTGAACGGTCAATTTATAATTCTAGTAACAACATTATTAATCCTTCCGCTGCAAATTTGGTTTTATTCATATAGTATTTGTTCTCATTTTATAATATGTTGGTATGTATTATGATATTGAATCACATTTCACCCAGGCCCTAACTGGGGGTGTGATAGATTGGAATCAGAGCATAACCAGGCTGTTATAGAGAACCAGGATTGCATTTTATGTGTGCCTTACTTGTTAGCTAGGGTACCTTAGCGATCTAGGAAACTATAACCTTTCCTGCCTTAGACTTTAAATCACTTAGGATTACCTTAGAATGTTAAAGCAAAGAGTTCAACCCTACCTCTCATTCTTTACAATCCTAGCTTAAAAATCTAATCAAAATCTCTATCTTAATGTTAGGATGTCAAGCTATCATCAAATAAACAAAATGACTCTTTTCAAACCAGCTGAGAAAGATACTGAAGGATCTTCTACCGAAAAATCAGTTTGAAGCCCACTTTATAGTCCTCCTTCACCACCAATGAACTATAGCCCGAACACTCGTTACAACTCGCGTGGGTCTCCCGAATATTATCCAACCCTGAGAAATGAAAGTAAAGGAAAACATCATGCCAATACTGCTGACTCTCATCAACCGATGAATACTCCCAAACGGAATGCTCTTCAAGATCTCCCTAACTACGATAGTGACTTCTCAGGTTATGAGCCTGAAGAAGAGCCTATTAAAGAATCATCTGAAAACTCATCTCGAAAGAGAAAACAACCCGAACCCGCTGCCACTAGAGAAGCCGATCCATTATTTTGTAATAACATGGAACACGTAAGGGTGAAGTCTGATATCCTCAACCTTCAGCGAAGTTGTGATAAGAATAAAGAGTATAGTAGGTGCCAAGTTGCTCGGATAGAAATGCGTCTAAACAACCTAGAAAAAGAAAACACAATCTTGAAAGAAATCATCAAAGAGTCCTTCGACTCTCAAACTGAAAAACTAGAAAAACTTGTGAAAAATAACATGGACAAAGTAATGGAGACAGTAATGAAAGTGAAGACTGAGGAAGAACGGAATACCCGTTGGGGAAAGCAATCTCTTGCCTACCTCCAAGAACTAGTTGAGTCTAAGATGAAAATAGATAAAAACCGAATCAATCATCAACTGGCTATCAAGGATTTCAACAACAACTTTGTCAACAGCCGCATCACTAACCTCTACGATAATTTTGAATACCTCCACGAGAAACAAAAGGAGAAAAATGAAAAGATAGAGAAATTTATGAAGGAAGCTGAGAACGAGAAAAAGAAGAACTAAAACCTACCTTTTGTTTTCCTATTTTCCATTTACCCATCTATGTAAAGGCTTATGCCTAAACTTTTTCCATTCCAAACTCGTGTAATAAAGGCTTATATAATGCCTCGTTTCCAATAATGTTAAGTGTTTATTTAAGCATATTGTCTTATTCACCTATGTGTGTTGTGCAAACGTTATAAATCATGATTGTAAACTTATAACATCTTGATTCTTCAACTAATAATGTATTTATGTATTGAAGATCAATGGCTCACTCAACTCGTGGTAACAACAACAACAACAACAATCTTATACCAAATGTCACTCTTTCTACTGAGCAATTTCAATTGCTGCTAGCGGCCGCCCAAGGCAATAACAATAACAATAACAATCATAATGTTCCTTCTAAAACTTGATCCTATAAAGATTTTAAGAACTGTAACCCACCCAATTTTAGTGGAAAAGAAGAAGTCGTAGAACTGGTCCGATGGTTTGAAAAGCTAGAATCAATCTTCCGTATCTGTAACTGCGGAGATAATGATCGAGTGAAGTATTCCACAAGTTCACTCACTGGCAATGCTATGACATGGTGGACTGCTCATGCCAAATCTGTGAGAATAGATAATGCTAATACTACCCCATGTGATGAACTCAAAGGCATGATGATCACTAAGTTTTGCCCAAGAAGTCAAGTCCAAAACCTCGAGGCTGAGTACTGGGAACTCAGAGTTAAAGGAACCGATATCGAAAGCTATACCAACCGTTTTTTGGAGCTTTCTACCTTATGTCCCGAAATGTTCCTAACTGAAGCCCGCAGGATAGAGCGGTATATCGAGGGTCTACCCGAGGATGTTCAAGGGAATGTGATTTCTGCCAAGAAGGTTACTGTGGATGCTGTGATCCACATGGCACAGAGTTTAATGATGGCTAAACGTAGGAGAGTTTCTGTTAATAAACAAGTCGAAGTTAAAAACGGTGACAATAAGAGGAAATTTGAACCATCTCAGGGTTCAGCTCAAAATGTTAATAAGAAACCGGCGAATGGTACGAGACCCGGTTATCAGGGTACTAATCCGTTTTGTTCTAAATGTGAAAGGCATCATCCGGGAAAGTGCACTGCTGTGTGTACAATATGTAAGAAGATAGGCCATGCTGCAAAGACTTGTAGAACCCTACCTCAGAATAGAGCCATTGTTCCGGATAGAGCTCCTCCAACATGCTATACTTGTGGTGAAAAGGGGCATATTAGCCCGAATTGTCCAAAGAAGAAAGATACTCCAACTACTGGAGCAAATGCTACTGCCAAAGGTCGTGCTTTTGTGATTACTGCTGCAGAAGCTAGTGATGAGGATGAGGTCATTACCGGTACGTACCTCGTCAATAATTATTATGCCACTATTTTATTTGATACGGGAGCCGATAAGAGTTATGTGTCAAATGAGTTTTGCACCCTTTTTACTGAAAAGCCCCAAACCCTACAAACCAGACGATTAGTAGAAGTGGCTAATGGGAAGTTAATGAAAGTTGATAAAATATATAAAAACTGCAACCTAATTCTAGCCGATAAGGAATTCAAGATAGACCTTTTGCCGGTCAAGCTAGGTAGTTTCGATGTAGTGGTTGGAATGGATTGGTTAGGTCCATTGAGAGCAGCCATCATGTGTTTCGATAAGACCGTTCAAATTCCGTTAGGAAGTGGAGAAACTCTTATTATCCAAGGCGAACGAAGTTGTTCCAATCTTAATATCATCTCATGTCTTAAAGCCCGTAAGTACCTTGTGAAAGGTTACTCCACCATACTAGCTCACGTTAAAATGATCGAATCCGAAGAAATGCGTATTGAAAACGTCCCGGTTGTTAAAGATTTTCCCGATGTGTTTCCCAAAAATCTCCCTGGTCTTCCACCGCCTCGTCAAGTTGAATTTCAAATCGATTTATCTCCAGGTGCTGCACCCATTGCTAAAGCACCGTATCGTTTAGCACCTTCGGAAATGAAGGAACTTTCTAACCAACTCCAAGAACTTTTTGATCTAGGTTTTATTCGTCCAAGTTCGTCCTCATGGGGAGCTCCTATCTTATTTGTCAAAAAGAAGGATGGTACGTTGAGAATGTGTATTGATTACCGAGAACTCAACAAGCTTACCATAAAGAACCGTTACCCGTTACCTCGCATTGATGATCTATTCGACCAACTTCAAGGGTCAAGCGTTTATTCTAAGATTGATTTAAGATCTGGTTATCACCAGCTCAGAGTCAAGGAGTCCGGCATTCCTAAGACTGCATTCCGCACCCGATACGGACATTACGAATTTTGTGTTATGCCTTTCGGTTTAACCAATGCTCCAGCCATATTTATGGATCTTATGAACCGTGTTTGCAAGCCTTACCTTGATAAATTCATTATTGTTTTCATCGACGACATCTTGATCTATTCTAAAAGCGAGAAAGAACATGAGCAACATTTACGATTGATTCTTGAACTCTTAAGAAAAGAAAAACTCTACGCAAAATTTTCTAAGTGTGAGTTGTGGCTTAGAACCATACAATTCCTTGGACATGTTGTAGATAGTAATGGAATACATGTCGATCCCGCTAAAATCACCGCTGTTCAGAATTGGGAAGTGCCAAAGACTGCGAAGCATATTCGCCAATTTTTGGGACTTGCCAGTTACTACCGAAGATTTATTAAAGATTTTTCTCTTCTTGCAAAGCCTCTCACCAAGTTAACTCACAAAGGGAAGAAATTCGAGTGGTCCGAAGAACAAGAGTCTGCATTTAAGATTCTGAAAGGGAAGTTGACCACTGCTCCGATCTTATCTTTACCTGAAGGTTCCGACGATTTTGTTGTCTACTGCGATGCCTCGAAACAAGGGTTCAGTTGTGTTCTAATGCAACGCAAGAAGGTTATCGCTTATGCCTCCCGACAATTAAAGAAACATGAAGTTAATTACACCACACATGATTTGGAGTTAGGTGCTGTGGTATTCGCTCTGAAGATGTGGCGACATTATCTATACGGTACTAAGTTTACGATATTCACCGACCATAAGAGTCTTCAGCATGTCTTTAATCAGAAACAGCCAAACATGAGACAGAGACGATGGCTCGAATTGTTAAATGATTATGATTGTGAACTAAAGTATCATCCGGGAAAGGCAAATATAGTTGCCGATGCTCTAAGTCGAAAGGACGAAGTTAGGCGTGTTCGTGCCTTGAATCTTAAGATCAAATCGAATCTCATCTCTCGAATCTGCGAAGTTCAAGTTGAAGCTATCAAACCTACACTTATCGAAGGAGAAGGACCTATAAATTTCGAAAACCAACTGCAAGTTAAGTCCAATGGTACAAGATACTTTGGTAATCGAATTTGGGTTCCTCGTTATGGTAATCTCTGTGAACTAGTCTTGGATGAAGCACATAAGACTAGGTATTCTATTCATCCCGGTTCTAGTAAAATGTATCAGGATGTGAAAGAGTTCTACTGGTGGCCCAACATGAAAGGCGACATTGCTACTTATGTGAGTAAGTGTCTTACTTATTCGAAAGTCAAAGCTGAGCACCAAAAGCCTTCTGGTCTTCTAACTCAACCCGATATTCCACAGTGGAAGTGGGATGGTATAGCTATGGACTTTATCACAAAATTGCCTAAGACTGCAAATGGCAATGATACGATTTGGGTCATAGTTGATCGTCTCACTAAGTCTGCACATTTCATACCAATCAACGAGACTGACAGAATGGAAAAGTTAGCTCGACTCTATGTTAAAGAGATTGTTACTCGTCATGGTGTCCCTACTTCTATTATCTCGGATCGCGATAGTCGATTTACTTCCAATTTCTGGAAATCCTTGCAAGCGTCTCTTGGAACTCGACTCGACATGAGTACAGCTTATCATTCGCAAACGGACGGTCAAAATGAACGAACTATCCAAACTTTGGAGGATATGCTACGAGCATGTGTTATCGATTTCGGTAAAGGGTGGGATAAACACCTACCTTTAGTCAAGTTTTCTTACCACTACAGCTATCACTCTAGTATTAAAGCTGCACCATTCGAAGCTTTATACGGTCGCAAATGTAGATCTCCGTTGTGTTGGGATGAATTCGAGGACAGACAATTAACTGGTCCTGAACTTATTCATGAAACTTCCGAAAAGATCGTGCAAATCAAGAAGCGTTTAGAAACCGCTCGTAGTCGAAAAAAGAGTTATGCCGACCCTCACCGAAAACTGTTAGAATTCCAAGTTGGAGATAACGTTATGTTAAAAGTATCTCCTTGGAAAGGTGTTATCCGCTTCGGTAAACGAAGTAAACTCAGTCCGCGTTATGTTGGACCTTTCAAAGTTATTCAAAGAATCGATCCCGTTGCGTATCGATTAGAACTTCCAGCTGAACTAAGTCAAGTACATGATGTGTTTCATGTCTCAAATCTGAAAAAGTGTCTCGCCGAAGATACTCTTGTTATTCCTTTGGATGATATCCGCATTGATGAGCAAATGCACTTTGTCGAAGAACCTATAGAGATTATGAAAGAAGAGGTCAAAGAGACTCGTAAGAGCAACATACCTATTGTTAAAGTCCGTTGGAATTCGCGTAGAGGCCCCAAATATACCAGGGAACGCAAAGACCAAATGATACGAAAATACCCCCATCTCTTCCCAACTGTTGATGAAGCAGACGGGAACTCCACTTAAAACTTCGGGACGAAGTTTTCATTAACGGGGAGGTACTATAACGACCCTCATTTTTTTCCATCTATATAATGCCCGAACAAAAGATTTAAGTATAATGAATAAACTCTAAGTACTAATAAAAGGTCGTTATATACATACGAAATTAACGAACATTAAACGAATAATAAATTTTATTCAACAACGTACGCGTAAGAATTTATATAAAAAAAAATTTATGTCATAACATGATTACATATAAAATACTTATATTAATTTTGTATTTAGTTAATATATTATACAATTAATAAATACAAGTATATATAAATGTAGTAACATATATAAAACTAATAAAATTATAAAGTAATAATTTAATTAAATAAAAACCACATTTTGTAATTATAATTTTATAAATACCGAATATATATTTATATTTATCAAAATTCGTATTTAATAATTAAATAAAAATAGAAATTTAGTTAGTTAACATTTTTAGAACTATGAAATATATATATATATATATATATATATATATATATATATATATATATATATATATATATATATATATATATATATATATATATATATTTAAAAAGTAGTATTTTTTTATATATAAACTAGATCTACATCCACTTTTATTTATTTTATTCCTACTTTTAACTTTACTTTTATTTATTTATATTTTGAAATGGTGGCATGACTAGCCATAAATACTTTTAATTTTTTTTACAAGACACTATTTATTTTTTTATATAAACTTTTTTATTTTTTTATTTTCTCTTTACCAAAAATTGTAACTATAAATACCATAGCCTAGTTCACAAATTTTGTACACCAAAAACTTGAAGAATTCTCCCTCAAACCTCTGCAAAAATTATTTTTGTAAGTTCTCTATATTATTTTTATAGTTTTTATTTAGTTTTTATCATATTTTTGTGCTAGTTTATGTTAAATACCAAATAAATATGAAATTAATTATAATAAATAATGTAAATACATGATAATTAGTATTAAGTATCCTAATGACTATAAAAATTATTTTTATGAATTATACATTCGAATTTATATTTATTAAAAATCAAAAGATTTAAATAATGCCCGAACAAAAGATTTAAGTATAATGAATAAACTCTAAGTACTAATAAAAGGTCGTTATATACATACGAAATTAACGAACGTTAAACGAATAATAAATTTTATTCAACAACGTACGCGTAAGAATTTATATAATAAAAAAAAAATTTATGTCATAACATGATTACATATAAAATACTTATATTAATTTTGTATTTAGTTAATATATTATACAATTAATAAATACAAGTATATATAAATGTAGTAACATATATAAAACTAATAAAATTATAAAGTAATAATTTAATTAAATAAAAACCACATTTAGTAATTATAATTTTATAAATACCGAATATATATTTATATTTATCAAAATTCGTATTTAATAATTAAATAAAAATAGAAATTTAGTTAGTTAACATTTTTAGAACTATGAATATATATATATATATATATATATATATATATATATATATATATATATATATATATATATATATATATATATATATATATATATATATATTTTTAAGTAGTATTTTTTTATATATAAACTAGATCTAGATCCACTTTTATTTATTTTATTCCTACTTTTAACTTTACTTTTATTTATTTATATTTTGAAATGGTGGCATGACTGGCCATAAATACTTTTAATTTTTTTTACAAGACACTAGTTATTTTTTTATATAAACTTTTGTATTTATTTATTTTCTCTTTACCAAAAATTGTAACTATAAATACCATAGCCTAGTTCACAAATTTTGTACACTAAAAACTTGAAGAATTCTCCCTCAAACCTCTGCAAAAATTATTTTTGTAAGTTCTCTATATTATTTTTATAGTTTTTATTTAGTTTTTATCATATTTTTGTGCTAGTTTTATGTTAAATACCAAATAAATAAGAAATTAATTATAATAAATAATGTAAATACATGATAATTAGTATTAAGTATCCTAATGACTATAAAAATTATTTTTATGAGTTATACATTCGAATTTATATTTATTAAAAATTAAAAACTGATTTTTTTTATATTCGGTATATATAGATAATGAAGAAATAAAAAGTAAACAATTTTATATATTATGTTTTATAATTTTTTCTTGTTCCTTAGGTCATAAAAGTAATTATTAAAATTTATGTTTGATTTATTTGTCATTTTAAATAATTAATTTGTATTTTCTTCTACTTTTGCTACAGTACCGGAAAATCTATTTTAAAAAGAAAAATAGAATTTAATGATATAACATGTTTATGACTACAATAATCAATGGAAATTACTTAGGAACTAATAATAAAGTTATAAAAATTATTTTTAGAATTAATAATTATATATTTTTATTTAATTCTAAATTTAAACTAAAAATAATACAAAAGTTGAATTAAATAGTTAAACTATTAATATAAATGTACAAATAATTTTTATAAGCTTAATACACTATATTAGGCATACGAAAATTTTAGATGAATTAATTGAGTTGATATAATAATTATTACTTTATAAACTTTGATTTATCTTGAACCGAAAAAGAAATTAGAAATAAATACTTTTACATCATAATAAAAATTTATAAATTTTTCCTAAGTTTATTTTTGTCAGTAGAACCTAAGAAAAATATAAAATGTGTTGTTAAACTTGTTTTTCTATTTATTTGTATTTTAGCTATAAAAAAAATTTAATATTTAATACATAAAACTTAATATTTATGTATAGAAAATTTTTATAATGTTTTATACATGTCACTTACTGTTATGAAATCAATAAAACACTTGTTAGCATTTTTAGATAATTATTGGTACTTATATTGACATAAAACTTAAAATTAAACTATACATATTTTAACATATAAGATAAATATATATATATATATATATATATATATATATATATATATATATACACACACACATATTAACTTGATATTAATACATACCCATTCATAAAACACAATTTCTATGTATAACACTTGTTTACCTACTTAAATATATCCTACTTATTATTAGGATTTAAAAACAAAACAATCTTAATAACGATAATACAATCGAACTTAAGTAAATACTTATTGTATAAAGTATTTAAAGTGTTGTATTCCTATACGCACCTAAAAATGTATTGGAACGGTATATTAGATGGGTATAGATCTTGATCTTTCTCGAGTGGATGGACGCTCGAAAGTCTAGGCGGAGAGTTTGGATTACCGAGTTAAAGGATCCTGTGGCTCAGAAACCTATGACCTGAAAAGGCCATTTTAAATTGAAAGTGTTAGATTGGAAGCTTGTCTAGTATGAAAAGCCTTTCCAAAACGATAAACCTTCTTTAAACTTACTATAAAAGAAAATACTTACACTTATCATAATACGGGCAAAACATCTAAACTATTCTCAACTTATTCTTAGGTTGACTTCTCTGTGCTTCGATCATCCATACTTTCTCTTTAAGGAATACTTTCACTCACCGAATTACTAAGGTGACTTTCATAGCCCCACTCTTATTGCTATAGCACTTTTTATACTTACTGGGGTGAGACACATGCTGCTTTTATACTTTAAACAACTTAGACACAAGTACGAACCTAAACTGTACTATGACTAGCTTATGCTACTAAGACCCCACAGTGATATGTTTTAATTGCTTTCAGGATAAGGCATTCTTAATTATTGGGGGTAGGCCTATCGGGAGTAACGTCCCCGATACATTTGACCGTGATGTCTTTGTATTACTTAATAATGATTTAAACATGGTGATAAGGTACTGCCAACTTATCATCGGGGCAACAAAACAAACGTTTAGTCTAAAATATCACGAATCAGTACTACTTTTGGATCTGCGTGATCTACTTTTATAACAAATCTTGTGGTCTAAGAACAAACGGTCAATCATATTTGTTAAACCTATGAATTTCACTCAACCTTTTTGGTTGACACTTTTAGCATGTTTGTCTCAGGTACTGAATGATCAGGACCTCTATATCTACTGCTTATGTGATGACTTACTTGGCTAGGATCAAGACTTATCGCATATTTACTTTTCTGCATTTGAACAATTTATAATTCTTGTAACGACATTATTAATCCTTCCGCTGCAAATTTGGTTTTATTCATATAGTATTTGTTCTCATTTTATAATATGTTGGTATGTATTATGATATTGAATCACATTTCGCCCAGGCCCTAACTGGGGGTGTGATAGAATGG
The DNA here is from genome assembly GCF_046630445.1 of Rutidosis leptorrhynchoides. Lineage (NCBI taxonomy): Eukaryota > Viridiplantae > Streptophyta > Magnoliopsida > Asterales > Asteraceae > Rutidosis > Rutidosis leptorrhynchoides. The sequence goes on from NC_092334.1 coordinate 318,564,985, forward strand.
TATCAGAGCCAGGCCCCGGACCAAACGTGCACAGTGAGGACGCTGTGTCCCATTAGGGGGGAGGATTTTAACACTCATGTTACATCCGTCCCACATCGGTTGGAGAGGGGAACGAAGCATGCCTTATAAGGGTGTGGATACCTTTCCTAGCATGACGCGTTTTGGGACCACAAGCGCAGCAGATCCCATGAGAACTCTGCAGTTAAGCGTGCTCAGGCGAGAGCACTACCAGGATGGGTGACCTCCTGGGAAAGTGTTCGTCATGTGTGGTCGCCAAGAAAAATCCGTGAGCAACCTACGGGGGAGACAAGGGTACGTCCCTATCTCTGCAAAGCGGACAATATCAAAATAAACGTATTAATAGTATTTGGTACTCAATAAATTATTATTATTGACGATAAATGTTCAAGTTAGTTACACTATTAAAAACACTAGTTTCATACTAAATGTATTAGTTTATGTAATAGTGTATACAATATTACGTATTATATGCAATACTATATACTATTATTACGTATTAATGAAATGATTAAATACAACATTCGTATACGTATTAAATACGTATTACCGTAATGAAATACTATTAAATACGTATTAATATTGCGTATAATACGTAATGAAATAATTATTACGTAATGAAATATATATATTAACGTAATATATATATACAATATTACGTATTTCATTACCTAAATACAATACTAAATAGTATTTGCCTGATACCAATGATTAGGATTATATGCAAAGCGGACAATATCAAAATAATACGGTTAAATACTATTATATACGTATATACGAGTACCAAATACTATTAATACGTTTATTATTCCGGCGAATGGTACGAGACCCGGTTATCAGGGTACTAGTCCGTTTTGTTCTAAATGTGAAAGGCATCATCCGGGAAAGTGCACTGCTGTGTGTACAATATGTAAGAAGATAGGCCATGCTGCAAAGACTTGTAGAACCCTACCTCAGAATAGATCCATTGTTCCGGCTAGAGCTCCTCCAACATGCTATACTTGTGGTGAAAAGGGGCATATTAGCCCGAATTGTCCAAAGAAGAAAGATACTCCAGCTACTGGAGCAAATGCTACTGCCAAAGGTCGTGCTTTTGTGATTACTGCTGCAGAAGCCAGTGATGAGGATGAGGTCATTACCGGTACGTACCTCGTCAATAATTGTTATGCCACTATTTTATTTGATACGGGAGCCGATAAGAGTTATGTGTCAAATGAGTTTTGCAACCTTTTTACTGAAAAGCCCCAAACCCTACAAACCAGACGATTAGTAGAAGTGGCTAATGGGAAGTTAATGAAAGTTGATAAAATATATAAAAACTGCAACCTAATTCTAGCCGATAAGGAATTCAAGATAGACCTTTTGCCGGTCGAGCTAGGTAGTTTCAATGTAGTGGTTGGAATGGATTGGTTAGGTCCATTGAGAGCTGCCATCATGTGTTTCGATAAGACCGTTCAAATTCCGTTAGGAAGTAGAGAAACTCTTATTATCCAAGGCGAACGAAGTTGTTCCAATCTTAATATCATCTCATGTCTTAAAGCCCGTAAGTACCTTGTGAAAGGTTACTCCGCCATACTAGCTCACGTTAAAATGATCGAATCCGAAGAAACGTGTATTGAAAACGTCCCGGTTGTTAAAGATTCTCCCGATGTGTTTCCCGAAAATATCCCTGGTCTTCCACCGCCTCGTCAAGTTGAATTTCAAATCGATTTATCTCCAGGTGATGCACCCATTGCTAAAGCACCGTATCATTTAGCACCTTCCGAAATGAAGGAACTTTATAACCAACTCCAAGAACTTTTGGATCTAGGTTTTATTCGTCCAAGTTCGTCCCCGTGGGGAGCTCCTATCTTATTTGTCAAAAAGAAGGATGGTACGTTGAGAATGTGTATTGATTACCGAGAACTCAACAAGCTTACCATAAAGAACCGTTACCCGTTACCTCGCATTGATGATCTATTCGACCAACTTCAAGGGTCAAGCGTTTATTCTAAGATTGATTTAAGATCCGGTTATCACCAGCTCAGAGTCAAGGAGTCCGACATTCCTAAGACTGCATTCCGCACCCGATACGGACATTACGAATTTTGTGTTATGCCTTTCGGTTAAACCAATGCTCCAGCCGTATTTATGGATCTTATGAACCGTGTTTGCAAGCCTTACCTTGATAAATTTGTTATTGTTTTCATCGACGACATCTTGATCTATTCTAAAAGCGAGAAAGAACATGAGCAACATTTACGATTGATTCTTGAACTCTTAAGAAAAGAAAAACTCTACGCAAAATTTTCTAAGTGTGAGTTTTGGCTTAGAACCATACAATTCCTTGGACATGTTGTAGATAGTAATGGAATACATGTCGATCCCGCTAAAATCACCGCTGTTCAGAATTGGGAAGTGCCAAAGACTGCGAAGCATATTCGCCAATTTTTGGGACTTGCCGGTTACTACCGAAGATTTATTAAAGATTTTTCTCTTCTTGCAAAGCCTCTCACCAAGTTAACTCACAAAGGGAAGAAATTCGAGTGGTCCGAAGAACAAGAGTCTGCATTTAAGATTCTGAAAGAGAAGTTGACCACTGCTCCGATCTTATCTTTACCTGAAGGTTCCGAAAATTTTGTTGTCTACTGCGATGCCTCGAAACAAGGGTTCGGTTGTGTTCTAATGCAACGCAAGAAGGTTATCGCTTATGCCTCCCGACAATTAAAGAAACATGAAGTTAATTACACCACACACGATTTAGAGTTAGGTGCTGTGGTATTCGCTCTGAAGATATGGCGACATTATCTATACGGTACTAAGTTTACGATATTCACCGACCATAAGAGTCTTCATCATGTCTTTAATCAGAAACAGCTAAACATGAGACAGAGACGATGGCTCGAATTGTTAAATGATTATGATTGTGAACTAAAGTATCATCCGGGAAAGGCAAATGTAGTTGCCGATGCTCTAAGTCGAAAGGACGAAGTTAGGCGTGTTCGTGCCTTGAATCTTAAGATCAAATCGAATCTCATCTCTCGAATCTGCGAAGTTCAAGTTGAAGCTATCAAACCTACACTTATCGAAGGAGAAGGACCTATAAATTTCGAAAACCAACTGCAAGTTAAGTCCAATGGTACAAGATACTTTGGTAATCGAATTTGGGTTCCTCGTTATGGTAATCTTCGTGAACTAGTCTTGGATGAAGCACATAAGACTAGGTATTCTATTCATCCCGGTTCTAGTAAAATGTATCAGGATGTGAAAGAGTTCTACTGGTGGCCCAACATGAAAGGCTACATTGCTACTTATGTGAGTAAGTGTCTTACTTGTTCGAAAGTCAAAGCCGAGCACCAAAAGCCTTCTGGTCTTCTAACTCAACCCGATATTCCACAGTGGAAGTGGGATGGTATAGCTATGGACTTTATCACAAAATTGCCTAAGACTGCAAATGGCAATGATACGATTTAGGTCATAGTTGATTGTCTCACTAAGTCTGCACATTTCATACCAATCAAAGAGACTGACAGAATGGAAAAGTTAGCTCGACTCTATGTTAAAGAGATTGTTACTCGTCATGGTGTCCCTACTTCTATTATCTCGGATCGCGATAGTCGATTTACTTCCAATTTCTGGAAATCCTTGCAAGCGTCTCTTGGAACTCGACTCGACATGAGTACAGCTTATCATCCGCAAACGGACGGTCAAAGTGAACGAACTATCCAAACTTTGGAGGATATGATACGAGCATGTGTTATCGATTTCGGTAAAGGGTGGGATAAACACCTACCTTTAGTCGAGTTTTCTTACAACAACAGCTATCACTCTAGTATTAAAGCTGCACCATTCGAAGCTTTATACGGTCGCAAATGTAGATCTCCGTTGTGTTGGGATGAACTCGAGGACAGACAATTAACTGGTCCTGAACTTATTCATGAAACTTCCGAAAAGATCGTGCAAATCAAGAAGCGTTTAGAAACCGCTCGTAGTCGACAAAAGAGTTATGCCGACCCTCACCGAAAACCGTTAGAATTCCAAGTTGGAGATAACGTTATGTTAAAAGTATCTCCTTGGAAAGGTGTTATCCGCTTCGGTAAACGAAGTAAACTCAGTCCGCGTTATGTTGGACCTTTCAAAGTTATTCAAAGAATCGGTCCCGTTGCGTATCGATTAGAACTTCCAGCTGAACTAAGTCAAGTACATGATGTGTTTCATGTCTCAAATCTGAAAAAGTGTCTCGCCGAAGATACTCTTGTTATTCCTTTGGATGATATCCGCATTGATGAGCAAATGCACTTTGTCGAAGAACCTATAGAGATTATGAAAGAAGAGGTCAAAGAGACTCGTAAGAGCAACATACCTATTGTTAAAGTCCGTTGGAATTCGCGTAGAGGCCCCGAATATACCTGGGAACGCAAAGACCAAATGATACGAAAATACCCCCATCTCTTCCCAACTGTTGATGAAGCAGACGGGAACTCCACTTAAAACTTCGGGACGAAGTTTTCATTAACGGGGAGGTACTATAACGACCCTCATTTTTTTCCATCTATATAATGCCCGAACAAAAGATTTAAGTATAATGAATAAACTCTAAGTACTAATAAAAGGTCGTTATATACATACGAAATTAACGAACGTTAAACGAATAATAAATTTTATTCAACAACGTACGCGTAAGAATTTATATAAAAAAAAAATTTATGTCATAACATGATTACATATAAAATACTTATATTAATTTTGTATTTAGTTAATATATTATACAATTAATAAATACAAGTATATATAAATGTAGTAACATATATAAAACTAATAAAATTATAAAGTAATAAATTAATTAAATAAAAACCACATTTAGTAATTATAATTTTATAAATACGAATATATATTTATATTTATCAAAATTCGTATTTAATAATTAAATAAAAATAGAAATTTAGTTAGTTAACATTTTTAGAACTATGAAATATATATATATATATATATATATATATATATATATATATATATATATATATATATATATATATATATATATATATATATATATATTTTTTTAAAAGTAGTATTTTTTATATATAAACTAGATCTAGATCCACTTTTATTTATTTTTGTAACACCCTAGGCAAATCCCACATCGCCCACATACATGAGTGATCATGGGATTATAAGGTAATACTCACGCTTAAATGACACAACGCGTTTTGGGACCACAGGCAGAGCAGATGTGTGAGTACACTGCAGTTAAGCGTGCTCGGGCGAGAGCACTACCAGGATGGGTGACCTCCTGGGAAAGTGCTTCTCGTGTGTGGTCGCCAAGAAAAAGCCGTGCGCCTGCGGGCAAAGCGGACAATATTGTGGTCATGTTAAGCTGGGGTGTTACAGAATGGTATCAGAGCCACTCATGTGCCGTTGGGGGTGTTGGGGCAAACCTCATCGAGGACGATGAGTCCCTGAGGGGGGGTGAATGTAACACCCTAGGCAAATCCCACATCGCCCACATACATGAGTGATCATGGGATTATAAGGTAATACTCACGCTTAAATGACACAACGCGTTTTGGGACCACAGGCAGAGCAGATGTGTGAGTACACTGCAGTTAAGCGTGCTCGGGCGAGAGCACTACCAGGATGGGTGACCTCCTGGGAAAGTGCTTCTCGTGTGTGGTCGCCAAGAAAAAGCCGTGCGCCTGCGGGCAAAGCGGACAATATTGTGGTCATGTTAAGCTGGGGTGTTACAATTTTATTCCTACTTTTAACTTTACTTTTATTTATTTATATTTTGAAATGGTGGCATGACTGGCCATAAATACTTTTAATTTTTTTTACAAGACACTAGTTATTTTTTTATATAAACTTTTGTATTTTTTTATTTTCTCTTTACCAAAAATTGTAACTATAAATACCATAGCCTAGTTCACAAATTTTGTACACCAAAAACTTGAAGAATTCTCCCTCAAACCTCTGCAAAAATTATTTTTGTAAGTTCTCTATATTATTTTTATAGTTTTTATTTAGTTTTTATCATATTTTTGTGCTAGTTTTATGTTAAATACCAAATAAATACGAAATTAATTATAATAAATAATGTAAATATATGATAATTAGTATTAAGTATCCTAATGAGTATAAAAATTATTTTTATGAATTATACATTCGAATTTATATTTATTAAAAATCAAAAGATTTAAATAATGCCCGAACAAAAGATTTAAGTATAATGAATAAACTCTAAGTACTATTAAAAGGTCGTTATATACATACGAAATTAACGAACGTTAAACGAATAATAAATTTTATTCAACAACGTACGCGTAAGAATTTATATAAAAAAAAATTTATGTCATAACATGATTACATATAAAATACTTATATTAATTTTGTATTTAGTTAATATATTATACAATTAATAAATACAAGTATATATAAATGTAGTAACATATATAAAACTAATAAAATTATAAAGTAATAATTTAATTAAATAAAAACCACATTTAGTAATTATAATTTTATAAATACCGAATATATATTTATATTTATCAAAATTCGTATTTAATAATTAAATAAAAATAGAAATTTAGTTAGTTAACATTTTTAGAACTATGAAATATATATATATATATATATATATATATATATATATATATATATATATATATATATATATATATATATATATATATATATATATATATATATATATATATATATATATATATATATATATATATTTTTTTTTTTAAGTAGTATTTTTTTATATATAAACTAGATCTAGATCCACTTTTATTTATTTTATTCCTACTTTTAACTTTACTTTTATTTATTTATATTTTGAAATGGTGGCATGACTGGACATAAATACTTTTAATTTTTTTTACAAGACACTAGTTATTTTTTTATATAAACTTTTGTATTTTTTTATTTTCTCTTTACCAAAAATTGTAACTATAAATACCATAGCCTAGTTCACAAATTTTGTACACCAAAAACTTGAAGAATTCTCCCTCAAACCTCTGCAAAAATTATTTTTGTAAGTTCTCTATATTATTTTTATAGTTTTTATTTAGTTTTTATCATATTTTTGTGCTAGTTTTATGTTAAATACCAAATAAATACGAAATTAATTATAATAAATAATTTAAATATATGATAATTAGTATTAAGTATCCTAATGACTATAAAAATTATTTTTATGAATTATACATTCGAATTTATATTTATTAAAAATTAAAAGATTTAAATAATGCCCGAACAAAAGATTTAAGTATAATGAATAAACTCTAAGTACTAATAAAAGGTCGCTATATACATACGAAATTAACGAACATTAAACAAATAATAAATTTTATTCAACAACGTACGCGTAAGAATTTATATAAAAAAAAAATTTATGTCATAACTGTGACAACCCGGAAATTTCCAACCAAATTTAAACTTTATCTTTATATTATTCCGACACGATAAGCAAAGTTTGTTAAGTTAAATCTCAAGAATTTTAAATTGTGTTCATACATTCATTATAACCTCGAACAAATTCCGACGATTCACGAACCGTTCTATATAAATAAATATGTATATATATGTATATATATTATAACTTGAGAATATTAATAAAGTATTAAACGTATAATACTTTACATGAACGTATTTGTTTCAATATGTTTATCGATGAAATTAGAAGATAATATCAAATGATTGATTTATCAGATACATTATGATATGATTACGGGTCTATGTTATGAGGTCCACTGTGATTTAAGAAATCTATTCTTTTTGACAACATTCGGAAAATGGTAAAGTGATTTATAAGTAAGAACGTGAAGTGTAAATAACTTAGATGTTGGATATCGACAAGTTAAGTAACTCGATATTTTTCATTAAGATGATTTCATACGTTTATTTAACCTTTGAGCTTTATCCCATGCTTCACCAACAAACTGTAATTTAAAAACTTGAAACCTATTATGAATATATATGATTCTACTTTTCTAAAACATTTTATGATATAACGATTTTCATTATTTTAACCTTTAAACAAAATGATTCTTAAAAATATATTTGGTTTTGGAAAACAAAATTATTATATTTATTTGATTTAGTTTCAAACGTACAAAAACATTTTTAGTTTAAAAAGAACTTTATTATTAAAACGTATATAACTTTTATAAATATCTAGAATCACTTTTGACAACTCATTACTTAACCAGTATGATAAAGATAACGATATTTATATTTTATTTTATTAAATATATATAACGATTTAAATTAATATTATATATATTTATACGCGAATTATACGTACATAGTTTTATACTTTTACTATACTTAAACTTTACCTTTACTTTATTTTTACTTTACTTTAACTTTAATAATTCACTTTAATAATTCATACTTTAATAATTCACTTTAATAATTCATATTTTAATAATTCACTTTAATAATTCATACTTTAATACTTTAATAATTCACTTTAATAATTCATACTTTAATAATTCACTTTAATAATTCATACTTTAATAATTTACTTTAATAATTCAAAAATCTATTATAAATAGAATTCAATAGGTTTCATTATTTCATAGAAACTTGAAAATATTTTTCTCTAAACTCTCTCAATCGATTTACATATATATATTTACTCCGTATTATTTCAAGATATTATTAGTATACATAAAATATTACGTTAGAGTGCTGTCCGAGTGATTTCGAAATTGTTTTTCGAGTGGGATTGGATTAAGGAAATTATGGGTTATAGCTATGGAGGTGATTGGGTATGGTTCATGGGTATGCTCGAGAGGTCAATATAGTGTTTATCATCTCCGTTGCGTCTACGTATCTTTCCTGCAATATTGGATCTCAATATTGATACGTGAGTACTCATAATTTAACTTTTACATACTAATAGTGTATCCCTGACTAGTGCTCGAGTATATAGGATTATGCATGTTTGTACTTTCGATATTGCCTTTAGTTAGGTTATGTTGAATCCTGAATTAGTTATATATGCGACTGAGATAAGGTATAAGATATGCATGTCGTTGGAAAGCTAGCAAAAAAATTAAGAACTTTTCATTTAGATATCGAATGATTTCGATGAACGAATTTGAAGTTATAGTCCATCGAATTTTTGTATTATTATTAAAAATGATTATTATTATCGTCGTTATTATCGTCGTTCTAGTTTTATCTTATTATTATTATTATTATTATCTTTATCAATAAAAGGATTTATCATTAAAAAATTGTTATTTTTTTTATTATTACTATCGTTATTATCGTTAAAGTTATAATTAGTATTATTATTATTATCCAATTATTATTATTATTATTATTATTATTATTATTATTGGTATTATTATTATTATTATCATTATTAATATATATATCATTATTTAAAAATGGTTATTGTTATTGTTAATATTATTATTATTATTACTATATTATCATTAAGATAATTATTAGTATTATCGTTAATAATGTTATAGTAACTATCATTATTAATATTAGTGTAATTAAAACAAATATTTGTAACACCTAATTATTTTGATTACTATTATTATCATTATTACGAACACGATATAAAAGACGATTAAAAGCAATTAAACGAAACGATTAGGAAATAATGGGTAAGAGTATCATGATGAAATTAAAATATTATAAGATATTGATTTAGATAAAATTATCGTTCTTATTATTTTTATCATTACTCTTATTATTAAAATTATCGTTAGTATTAAAACTATCATTTTAACAAAAATTATCATTTTAATAGAAATGTCATTGTTACTATAAAATATCATTATTATTATTATTTTAAATAGAATTATTATTTTAAAGATAATATTAAAAATTATCGTAAATATTAAAGTTATCATAATTAGAATTATCGTTTTATCATAATGTCATCTTAGTAATTATAAATATTGATATTTTTATAATAATAATTATTATTACAAAATAATACAACTTTTACTTACTATCATTATAGATATTATTTTATCAAATAAATATTTGATACAAACATATTTTACTACGTGTAATAACTTACTTTAATAATACCTATCATATTATCTTTATAATATTAAATGAACCCTATAAATTTTATTACTTAATATATATAAAAGTATATTTTATTATATAAATATAATATAAAATTTTATTTATTAATAAATAAATTATATTATTTACTCTAATAAATCTTTTAAAAATATTTAAAAATATAAAATGAGGATATTTAAACTATATATTAATCATGTATAGATTTTTGGAAATTATTTTGAGTCAAATTTACTTTTGTTGACTTTTGCATATTAGTCTCGAGCATTAGGATTGTGGTACACTATGACTTGACCTAATTTGTTAGACAAATATTGACCAACACATAAATATATATAATTAATTTAGGTTCGTGAATCCGAGGCCAACCTTGCACTTGTTCAATGACGTTATATGTATTTTTACTACGAAATACAGTATGGTGAGTTTCATTTGCCTTTTTACCCTTTATATTTTTGGGCTGAGAATACATGCGCAATTTTTATAAATGTTTGACGAAATAGACACAAGTAATTGAAACTACATTCTATGGTTGAATTATCGAAATCGAATATGCCCCTTTTTATTAAAGTCTGGTAATCTAAGAATTAGGGAACAGACACCCTAATTGACGCGAATCCTAAAGATAGATCTATTGGGCCTAACAAACCCCATCCAAAGTACCGGATGCTTTAGTACTTCGAAATTTATATCATGTCCGAAGGAGGATCCCGGAATGATAGGGGATATTCTTATATGTATCTAGTTAATGTCGGTTACCAGGTGTTCACCATATGAATGATTATTTTTGTCTCTATGCATGGGACGTATATTTATGAGAACTGGAAATGAAATTCTTGTGGTCTATTAAAATGATGGAAATAAATGATTATGATAAACTAATGAACTCACCAACCTTTTGGTTGACACTTTAAAGCATGTTTATTCTCATGTGTTAAAGAAATCTTCCGCTGTGCATTTGCTCATTTTAAAGATATTACTTGGAGTCTTTCATAGCATATTTCGAAGAACGTTGCATTCAAGTCATTGAATTCATCAAAGATTATTATTAAATCAATTTATAGTTGGATAGTGGATATTATGAAATGGTATGCATGCCTGTAAATTTTCGATGTAAAGAAAGTTTGTCTTTTAAAAAACGAATGCAATGTTTGTAAAATGTATCATATAGAGGTCAAATACCTCGCAATGTAATCAACTATTGTGAATCGTTTATAATGTATATGAACGGGTCCTTTCAGTTGGTATCAGAGCGGTGGTCTTAGCGAACCAGGTCTGCATTAGTGTGTCTAACTGATAAGTCGTTAGGATGCATTAGTGAGTCTGGACTTCGACCGTGTCTACATGTCAAAAGTTTTGCTTATCATTTCTAGTCGAAAATCATCTGCTTATCATCCATAGGAAATTACCTGCTTATCATTATTAGTCTAGACACGTCTTGCTACATTAATTGCATGAGTAGTGTATAGATAAAATTCATATCTTAGCGTATCTGCTAAATCATATCTTATCGTATCTGTTACTTTAAACTTTTGCCTGACATATCCCGCAAATTCCTCCGTAATCTATGAAATCTTTTGATCTCTATATATAGATATCCTATGTAAATAGAATACCACCCGATAGCCGAAAAATCATTTTATATCGAAAATCCTTTATCCAATCGTACGAAATGGAATTTGTCATCAGTTTAAGTCACTCGGATTCCGAAATGGAATCTCACTCAAGCTCCGAAAGCAGTGTGACCGAAATGGATCAACCAATCAGTCATCACCTATTCTGGATGAATTGGGGATGGGTTCGTAGCCTCCTCAATCATTGGAAACAAGAAGAAGGCGATCTTTTCCATCCACCACATTGCCCTCTTGGCGAAGAACCTGAAGCACTTACCGGCAAACCTGTTCGAGACACCATTTTCTCTCTCATTTCCAGGGTATCTCGTCACAATTATATACTACATCAAATTCTAGATTTTATTTATCCGCTCGTTCCGACCGACAATCATCCTGGAATAATAGAAGAAGTCAACGAACTTCGCGCTCGGGTAGTAGCTTTGGAGAATATGGTGCAGAGATTACAAACACCAGCAGCAGCACCAGCAGCATAACCAGTACCACCATCATCAATGCCAATAGTACCATTACCACCTCCAACCACAACCGCGTTGTAAACCTCAACTTCACAATCTGTCCCACGAGCATCAACGTCATACGCACCATAGATACCAAGGAGTACCAACAACAATAACTGACGAAGTATTAATTCATAACTTCATTGGAGAAACATTCCGCGGCGATTATATAATCTCTAAAGTCTTAGAGATTATCTAATCTAGCCCTAACTATAAATCAGTTAAGCGAACCAAAATGATAGAAGGAAGAGTAGAAACCCTGACAAAAATGTTGTGTGATTAATAAGTTAAACTTGTTTTACCAACAGCATCAACAGTACCGTCAACGTCACCAGCATCGTCAGTACAGTCAACATCAGAATCAACAACACCTATAACATCACAAACTCCGTCAGTTCAAGAATCACTGTGGACATCATTACGAATCAATAACGTGTATATTGTATCAACAAGTTATGAAGAATTAACTCATTTCCTTTGAAGAAATTATACATATATATATATATATATATATATATATATATATATATATATATATATATATATATATATATATATATATATATATATATATATATATATATATATATATATATATTTGAAATAAAAAATAAATCTTTCCGTGCTAAGCTATTGTGTGTGAATCTTAACTACTCGGTTAATTCATATTACAAATATGCAATAATGTACGTCCCTCGCCCGCGACTTAACCATCGTTAACTATAATCTCTGTCTCAATTCAACAAATTCCAATTCCTAATAAATCAAGTATATATTTGATTTTACACTTCATCATTGATGTAACCGAAACTTTTCAGATAACATCATTCGTACTTTGCGAAGTTCACAAGAATTTAACGAAAACCAACATCACATCTCAACAAATAACGAAGTATTGATTCATAATTTCAATATTATTGAAGAAATACTTATGTAACCTCTAAAGCCTTCAAGGAATTATTCAATTCTAGTTCCAACCGTAAATCGAATGAGTTTAATTTAGTATTAACTCATTAAAATCTATGTTACATCTGAGGAGAATATATACATATATATTTTCATAAAGACTGTAATAAAATTCTTATGTACAAAATATTAATTGTGAAAATTTTTTAACGGGTAGGTAATACCCGAGAGATATATATAAATTCACAATTAATATGTTACATTCTTCGAATCAGATTAAGCAAATTATCAATTATACTTCCTACTTTCACAATAATATACATTCTTTCATATAAATCAAAACAACCATACTCATTCAAACCCAATTACATATTCTGATTTTAAAATCTCATAATTCAATTCGAGATATAACCGGTACCATCACTTTTAGATTCCTACATCTTTCAAAGCTATACTTTGACTTCAAAAGTGTGTTAGAACATCAAATGTATACAAACGATTACAATCTGTGTTCAAACCCTTCGAAAATCTCTGAAGACACTTCAAATAATGAGCAATCGAGATGATGATCCAACCACATATTACCCACAGTTATGTACTTAAAAAGCTCTCGAAACCAAAGTCATAATTCAACACATATCTGTGTCAGATCTTTTGGCATTTATTAGCAAAAATAACCTTGCAATTCCTTTGCAAAGTGGCAAATTATATCACAGCTCCAGCAAGACAACTTCTATTTTTTCATTCGGAGTAGCCTTATCATAATTTTGATATATGTGATTACCCTTTTGTTACCGGAGAACCTTTCATATTCCACCACATTAGCAATAAACTTACCAACAAATTCACTGATCTTGGACATTCCGAAGAATCTTTATATTTATCGAAACCTCATCATTTACTCATCTGCCTCTTGTAACGAGAATTGTCATACGAATCATTGGGAATTAGCAATCAGTATTTTGAAATCTCACAGCATCTTGACGCCAATAGTTATACATAACGTCTATTTCCAAGCCTTACATACTTCGAATGTGAAGTTTCTGAAAAACACTCTGAACCGCGAACTAGTTCTCGAAATGCTGATGAAGCAACAAAAACTATAAACGACCTTAGCAGTAAAAAGTTTGGAACTGGAAAACGGATTGAGCAAAGTATGAAGGAGGCTGTGGACAAATCACAAAGACTGAACCTGCCTTCAAAGAATCCAAATGATTCAGTGTCTGCTAAAGTCATTAACGAATACCTTGCTCCTAACACTAAACCCTTACAGACAATATTCTTCATCATCCTCTGATATTAGAAATTCTAAGATATCATCGTATCTTTCATTATAAATATCCTCCATATTTCTGAAGATATTTCCATAACTATTCTTATCTGGAATCATTTATCTCTTTGCGCTATCTGTATTACATCAAAAAGGAAACTGTTTAGTTCCTATACTCTGTAAACCTTTGAGTTTAAAATATGAATGTTTTTGAAGTAGTGTTGGAAACTGAAGCATGAGTTAGTATAATATAATGACACTTGATCAACGTGATTATATTACAGTAATTCATGCTGAGTTTCTAAATAGAACGTGATGATTCACAGATCATAACATCATCATGTTCCATGTTATACGAATCTTGTATTCTATTTAACCTCTAAAATATCAAGAAAATATTTCTTGATGATTCGGCCTTTTCCAAGGTATTCTAGTAATTTGACAAGTCAAGATCGTGCCATCACAATTTCCTTCCTAGAACATTAACAATGTTCATTCCGAAATTCATATCTGTGAATTCTGGACCATTACAAACGGTGCTTAATCGCAAGAAGAAGAAACGAAAGGACAAAACTCCGAAATAGAAATTAGGGTATAAATTGCAGCAAATAAAAGAGAGCATTAACTGTGGATGACAATGATTATAGAAGATAGAAACAGAGACTTTGAAATATAAGGGAAGATATAAAGCCCAACGACAAACCAAAAATTATAAACCATATATATCGATGCATATAGCAATATAAAGACACGGGAGAACTAGGAACACTATAAACCCAAGAGTATAGTAGAAGTAAATAGATTCTTCCGGTGGTAGATGAAAAAGAAGAATGACCGATATGAAAGTTATAAGTATATCGAGAATCAGAACTGGATGGAGCATATTAATGAATACTTTAAAATATGAGTTGAGGGGGAAAGAATAGAAGGTGATGAAACATGACTAGGAACTTAGAAATCAACAGATTTAACTCACACAATGACGGAATAAGTGAATCAAACCCTCTAGTGAATAGGTTAAGCTTTTTGGGATTAATTTAGTCATACCACAACTAAATCAAGTGTGATTAGATCAACACCCAGAGCTATTATTCACCACCTGGGTGATTTGGATTGAGAGAGAATCGGAGGAGCTCACCAGATCTGAGTGTGTGTAATAAATGAGAGGCTTAACCTAAAGTGAAGAACATAAGACTTTATATACCCCTGCTGTTGACTCACCCGTACGATTCATCCATCACACATACGAGTTGGCTTCATCAGCCGTACGGGTGATCACTCACTCGTGTCTTCTCATTTAGGTTGTAATTGTGACTTAGTTCAGCATCAACCGTGCGTATGAGCCTGTCAGCCGTACGAGTGAGGCTTCACTCGGACGTCTGACTAAGTCTAACATAGTCAAACATCCAAATCTCATTCCTGCAGTTGCTGTAACCACATACAAACACGGATAAGACAATAACGAACGATCATGGTGGCCTGTAAACTGTTGTACCTGCAATGGACATGGGTAGATGTCTAGGGACTTGCATAAAATGCATCAACAGAAGGTGTGAGTTGTAAGAAAAAGGAAGAGGTAAATTTATAAGAAAATCTCCGACGGAACAATTAAAATGGACGATCGCATTTAAAGCGGATCCTAATTCCTTTTGTTACCGGAGAATCAAATCTTATTACAAAGATTTTTTTTAAATCCCTTGAAATCTGGAAATCAATCATATCTACGTCAAATGATAAGATGAATCTACACTTACTCATTTCACTCTTCTATGTTAGCTTCATTCGTACTCTTCATATAAATGGATTGTTTATCCAAATTATTCACTGATGATAAAACTCTAATTTACAGCCTGTATGCATCATGAAAACATACTTATTATCATTCACGACCTTTCCACTCAAATTTCGGGACGAAATTTCTTTAACGGGTAGGTACTGTGACAACCCGGAAATTTCCAACCAAATTTAAACTTTATCTTTATATTATTCCGACACGATAAGCAAAGTTTGTTAAGTTAAATCTCAAGAATTTTAAATTGTGTTCATACATTCATTATAACCTCGACCAAATTCCGACGATTCACGAACCGTTCTATATAAATAAATATGTATATATATGTATATTTATTATAACTTGAGAATATTAATAAAGTATTAAACGTATAATACTTTACATGAACGTATTTGTTTCAATATGTTTATCGATGAAATTAGAAGATAATATCAAATGATTGATTTATCAGATACATTATGATATGATTACGGGTCTATGTTATGAGGTCCACTGTGATTTAAGAAATCTATTCTTTTTGACAACATTCGGAAAATGGTAAAGTGATTTATAAGTAAGAACGTGAAGTGTAAATAACTTAGATGTTGGATATCGACAAGTTAAGTAACTCGATATTTTTCATTAAGATGATTTCATACGTTTATTTAACCTTTGAGCTTTATCCCATGCTTCACCAACAAACTGTAATTTAAAAACTTGAAACCTATTATGAATATATATGATTCTACTTTTCTAAAACATTTTATGATATAACGATTTTCATTATTTTAACCTTTAAACAAAATGATTCTTAAAAATATATTTGGTTTTGGAAAACAAAATTATTATATTTATTTGATTTAGTTTCAAACGTACAAAAACGTTTTTAGTTTAAAAAGAACTTTATTATTAAAATGTATATAACTTTTATAAATATCTAGAACCACTTTTGACAACTCATTACTTAACCAGTATGATAAAGATAACGATATTTATATTTTATTTTATTAAATATATATAACGATTTAAATTAATATTATATATATTTATACGCGTATTATACGTACATAGTTTTATACTTTTACTATACTTAAACTTTACCTTTACTTTATTTTTACTTTACTTTAACTTTAATAATTCACTTTAATAATTCATACTTTAATAATTCACTTTAATAATTCATATTTTAATAATTCACTTTAATAATTCATACTTTAATACTTTAATAATTCACTTTAATAATTCATACTTTAATAATTCACTTTAATAATTCATACTTTAATAATTTACTTTAATAATTCAAAAATCTATTATAAATAGAATTCAATAGGTTTCATTATTTCATAGAAACTTGAAAATATTTTTCTCTAAACTCTCTCAATCGATTTACATATATATATTTACTCCGTATTATTTCAAGATATTATTAGTATACATAAAATATTACGTTAGAGTGCTGTCCGAGTGATTTCGAAATTATTTTTCGAGTGGGATTGGATTAAGGAAATTATGGGTTATAGCTATGGAGGTGATTGGGTATGGTTCATGGGTATGCTCGAGAGGTCAATATAGTGTTTATCATCTCCGTTGCGTCTACGTATCTTTCCTGCAATATTGGATCTCAATATTGATACGTGAGTACTCATAATTTAACTTTTACATACTAATAGTGTATCCCTAACTAGTGCTCGAGTATATAGGATTATGCATGTTTGTACTTTCGATATTGCCTTTAGTTAGGTTATGTTGAATCCTGAATTAGTTATATATGCGACTGAGATAAGGTATAAGATATGCATGTCGTTGGAAAGCTAGCAAAAAAATTAAGAACTTTTCATTTAGATATCGAATGATTTCGATGAACGAATTTGAAGTTATAGTCCATCGAATTTTTGTATTATTATTAAAAATGATTATTATTATCGTCGTTATTATCGTCGTTCTAGTTTTATCTTATTATTATTATTATTATTATTATTATTATCTTTATCAATAAAAGGATTTATCATTAAAAAATTGTTATTTTTTTTATTATTACTATCGTTATTATCGTTAAAGTTATAATTAGTATTATTATTATTATCCAATTATTATTATTATTATTATTATTATTATTATTATTATTATTATTATTATTATTATTATTATTATTGGTATTATTATTATTATTATCATTATTAATATATATATCATTATTTAAAAATGGTTATTGTTATTGTTAATATTATTATTATTATTACTATATTATCATTAAGATAATTATTAGTATTATCGTTAATAATGTTATAGTAACTATCATTATTAATATTAGTGTAATTAAAACAAATATTTGTAACACCTAATTATTTTGATTACTATTATTATCATTATTACGAACACAATATAAAAGACGATTAAAAGCAATTAAACGAAACAATTAGGAAATAATGGGTAAGAGTATCATGATGAAATTAAAATATTATAAGATATTTATTTAGATAAAATTATCGTTCTTATTATTTTTATCATTACTCTTATTATTAAAATTATCGTTAGTATTAAAACTATCATTTTAACAAAAATTATCATTTTAATAGAAATGTCATTGTTACTATAAAATATCATTATTATTATTATTTTAAATAGAATTATTATTTTAAAGATAATATTAAAAATTATCGTAAATATTAAAGTTATCATAATTAGAATTATCGTTTTATCATAATGTCATCTTAGTAATTATAAATATTGATATTTTTATAATAATAATTATTATTACAAAATAATACAACTTTTACTTACTATCATTATAGATATTATTTTATCAAATAAATATTTGATACAAACATATTTTACTACGTGTAATAACTTACTTTAATAATACCTATCATATTATCTTTATAATATTAAATGAACCCTATAAATTTTATTACTTAATATATATAAAAGTATATTTTATTATATAAATATAATATAAAATTTTATTTATTAATAAATAAATTATATTATTTACTCTAATAAATCTTTTAAAAATATTTAAAAATATAAAATGACGATATTTAAACTATATATTAATCATGTATAGATTTTTGGAAATTATTTTGAGTCAAATTTACTTTTGTTGACTTTTGCATATTAGTCTCGAGCATTAGGATTGTGGTACACTATGACTTGACCTAATTTGTTAGACAAATATTGACCAACACATAAATATATATAATTAATTTAGGTTCGTGAATCCGAGGCCAACCTTGCACTTGGTCAATGACGTTATATGTATTTTTACTACGAAATACAGTATGGTGAGTTTCATTTGCCTTTTTACCCTTTATATTTTTGGGCTGAGAATACATGCGCAATTTTTATAAATGTTTGAGGAAATAGACACAAGTAATTGAAACTACATTCTATGGTTGAATTATCGAAATCGAATATGCCCCTTTTTATTAAAGTCTGGTAATCTAAGAATTAGGGAACAGACACCCTAATTGACGCGAATCCTAAAGATAGATCTATTGGGCCTAACAAACCCCATCCAAAGTACCGGATGCTTTAGTACTTCGAAATTTATATCATGTCCGAAGGAGGATCCCGGAATGATAGGGGATATTCTTATATGTATCTAGTTAATGTCGGTTACCAGGTGTTCACCATATGAATGATTATTTTTGTCTCTATGCATGGGACGTATATTTATGAGAACTAGAAATGAAATTCTTGTGGTCTATTAAAATGATGGAAATAAATGATTATGATAAACTAATGAACTCACCAACCTTTTGGTTGACACTTTAAAGCATGTTTATTCTCAGGTGTTAAAGAAATCTTCCGCTGTGCATTTGCTCATTTTAAAGATATTACTTGGAGTCTTTCATAGCATATTTCGAAGAACGTTGCATTCAAGTCATTGAATTCATCAAAGATTATTATTAAATCAATTTATAGTTGGATAGTGGATATTATGAAATGGTATGCATGCCTGTCAATTTTCGATGTAAAGAAAGTTTGTCTTTTAAAAAACGAATGCAATGTTTGTAAAATGTATCATATAGAGGTCAAATACCTCGCAATGTAATCAACTATTGTGAATCGTTTATAATGTATATGAACGGGTCCTTTCAATAACATGATTACATATAAAATACTTATATTAATTTTGTATTTAGTTAATATATTATACAATTAATAAATACAAGTGTATATAAATGTAGTAACATATATAAAACTAATAAAATTATAAAGTAATAATTTAATTAAATAAAAACCACATTTAGTAATTATAATTTTATAAATACCGAAAATATATTTATATTTATCAAAATTCGTATTTAATAATTAAATAAAAATAGAAATTTAGTTAGTTAACATTTTTAGAACTATGAAATATATATATATATATATATATATATATATATATATATATATATATATATATATATATATATATATATATATATATATATATATATTTTAAAAAGTAGTATTTTTTTATATATAAACTAGATCTAGATCCACTTTTATTTATTTTATTCCTACTTTTAACTTTACTTTTATTTATTTATATTTTGAAATGGTGGCATGACTGGCCATAAATACTTTTAATTTTTTTTACAAGACACTAGTTATTTTTTTATATAAACTTTTGTATTTTTTTATTTTCTCTTTACCAAAAATTGTAACTATAAATACCATAGCCTAGTTCACAAATTTTGTACACCAAAAACTTGAAGAATTCTCCCTCAAACCTCTGCAAAAATTATTTTTGTAAGTTCTCTATATTATTTTTATAGTTTTTATTTAGTTTTTATCATATTTTTGTGCTAGTTTTATGTTAAATACCAAATAAATACGAAATTAATTATAATAAATAATGTAAATACATGATAATTAGTATTAAGTATCCTAATGACTATAAAAATTATTTTTATGAATTATACATTCGAATTTATATTTATTAAAAATCAAAAACTAATTTTTTTTATATTCGGTATATATAGATAATGAAGAAATAAATAGTAAACAATTTTATATATTATATTTTATAATTTTCGCTTGTTCCTTAGGTCATAAAAGTAATTATAAAAATTTATGTTTGATTTATTTGTCATTTTAAATAATAATTTGTATTTTCTTCTACTTTTGCTACAGTACCGGAAAATCTGTTTTAAAAAGAAAAATAGAATTTAATGATATAACATGTTTATGACTACAATAATCAATGGAAATTACTTAGGAACTAATAAGAAAGTTATAAAAATTATTTTTAGAATTAATAATTATATATTTCTATTTAATTCCGAATTTAAACTAAAAACAATACAAAAGTTGAATTAAATAGTTAAACTATTAATATAAATGTACAAATAATTTTTCTAAGCTTAATACACTATATTAGGCATACGAAAATTTTAGATGAATTAATTGAGTTGATATAATAATTATTACTTTATAAACTTTGATTTATCTTGAACCGAAAAAGAAATTAGAAATAAATACTTTTACACCATAACAAAAATTTATAAATTTTTCCTAAGTTTATTTTGGTCAGTAGAACCTAAGAAAAATATAAAATGTGTTTTTAAACTTGTTTATCTATTTATTTGTATTTTAGCTATAAAAAAAATTTAATATTTAATACATAAAACTTAATATTTATGTATAGAAAATTTTTATAATGTTTTATATATGTCACTTACTGTTATGAAATCAATAAAACACTTGTTAGTATTTTTAGATAATTATTGGTACTTATATTGACATAAAACTTAAAATTAAACTATACATATTTTAACATATAAGATATATATATATATATATATATATATATATATATATATATATATATATATATATATATACATATTAACTTGATATTAATACATACCCATTCATAAAACACAATTTCTATGTATAACACTTGTTTACCTACTTAGATATATCCTACTTATTATTAGGATTTAAAAACCAAACAATCTTAATAATGATAATACAATCGAACTTAAGTAAATACTTATTGTATAAAGTATTTAAAGTGTTGTATTCCTATACGCACCTAAAAACGTATTGGAACGGTATATTAGATGGGTATAGATTTTGATCTTTCTCGAGTGGATGGACGCTCGAAAGTCTAGGCGGAGAGTTTGGATTACCGAATTAAAGGATCCTGTGGCTCAGAAACCTATGACCTGAAAAGGCCATTTTAAATTGAAAGTGTTAGATTGGAAGCTTGTCTAGTATGAAAAGCCTTTCCAAAATGATAAACCTTCTTTAAACTTACTATAAAAGAAAATACTTACACTTATCATAATACGGGCAAAACATCTAAACTATTCTCAACTTATTCTTAGGTTGACTTCTCTGTGCTTCGATCATCCATACTTTCTCTTTAAGGAATACTTTCACTCCCCGAATTACTAAGGTGACACTCATTTAACAATTAACATATAAAATATCATAATACGTATTATTTGATATTTATTTGATAATATTAGCATAGTTACGGTCAAGACACGTCCAACATAATTAATAATACATACTATATGAACTATAAACATAATTGATATCAATACATATGAAAATATAACTGGGGGTCGTTTAGGCCGAGAGGTATTATATATAAAAAAAAATTTATTTCTTTTACTTTTATAAAACTAATCACATGTATTATTAGATCTAGATCCACTTTAGCCCATACCCTAACTAAATTATTAAGTGAAATGATTATTAGAGCTGGTGTTATTACTTTTGATTTTTAATTACAATTAATAAATCAATAATTTTATTTATATTTTTCTTTTATACTTTTAAATACAAATTTTTTCACTATAAATAGCACTCAAATCTCCATTACAAACTTACACCCAAAAACTTACTCTCACTTGAAGATCATACTCTCAAACCTTTGCAAAAATTATTTTTGTAAGTCTCCTTTATTTTTTTTTATAGTTTTTATGCAGTTTTTGTATTTATTTTTGTATTCCGATCGATAATTAGGAATTAATTACCAAACCATTATAATTAAATAAATTAAATACATGATAATTTGTATCAAATATCCTAATGACTATAAAAATTATTTTTATGAATTATACATTCGAATTTATATTTATTAAAAATCAAAAACGAATTAAATATATATTCGGTATATATAGATATATAATAAATAAATAGTAAACGATTATATATATATGTTTTTACAATTTTCGCTTATCTCATATGTTATACAAGTAATTATAAAAATAAATGTTTGATTTAATTGTCATTTTAAATAATTAATTTGTATTTTCTTTAGTTTTGCTACAGTAGCCGAAAACAGTGTTTTTAAAATAAAAAGAGAACTAAATGGTATAATATTTTTATGACTACAATAATTAATAGAAACTACTTTGGAACTATTAAGAAAGTTATAAAAATTATTTTTGAATTAATGAATATATATTTCTAGTTAATTTCGAATTTAAACTAATAACAATACAAAAGTTGAATTAAATAGTTAAACTATTAATATAATTATACAAATAATTTTTCTAAGCTTAATATACTAATACTAGCTCACGAAAATTATTGGTTGAATTAATTTAGTTGATTTAATAATTATTACTTTATAAACTTTGATTTATTGCAAACCAAAAAAGAAATTAGCAATAAATACTTTTACACCATAACAAAAATTTATAAAATTTTCCTAAGTTTATTTTGATCAGTAGAACCTAAGAAAAATATAATATGTGGTGTTAAACTTGTTTACCTATTTATTTGTATTTTAACTATTAAAACAATTATAAAAAGTAATATTTAATACACAAAACTTAATATTAATGTATAGAAATTTTTTATTATGTTTTATACAAGTTACTTACTGTTATAAAATCAATAAAACACTTGTTAGCATCATTAGATAATTATTGGTGCTTATATTGATCTAAAACATAATTTAAACTATATATATATATATATATATATATATATATATATATATATATATATATATATATATATGTATCCTTACATATATATAATATATATATATTAAACACTTATAAGTAAAGTAATTAAAGTGTTGTATTCCTATACGCACCTAAAAACGTATTGGAACGGTATATTAGACGGGTATAGATCTTGATCTTTCTCGAGTGGATGGACGCTCGAAAGTCTAGGCGGAGAGTTTGGATTACCGAGTTAAAGGATCCTGTGGCTCAGAAATCTATGACCTGAAAAGGCCATTTTAAATTGAAAGTGTTAGATTGGAAGCTTGTCTAGTATGAAAAGCCTTTCCAAAACGATAAACCTTCTTTAAACTTACTATAAAAGAAAATACTTACACTTATCATAATACGGGCAAAACATCTAAACTATTCTCAACTTATTCTTAGGTTGACTTCTCTGTGCTTCGATCATCCATACTTTCTCTTTAAGGAATACTTTCACTCACCGAATTACTAAGGTGACTTTCATAGCCCCACTCTTATTGCTATAGCACTTTTTATACTTACTGGGGTGAGAC
This sequence comes from Rutidosis leptorrhynchoides, assembly GCF_046630445.1. NCBI lineage: Eukaryota > Viridiplantae > Streptophyta > Magnoliopsida > Asterales > Asteraceae > Rutidosis > Rutidosis leptorrhynchoides. The sequence continues at coordinate 318,589,604 of NC_092334.1, forward strand.
ACATGCTGCTTTTATACTTTAAACAACTTAGACACAAGTACGAACCTAAACTGTACTATGACTAGCTTATGCTACTAAGACCCCACAGTGATATTTTTTTAATTGCTTTCAGGATAAGGCATTCTTAATTATTGGGGGTAGGCTTATCGGGAGTAACGTCCCCGATACATTTGACCGCGATGTCTTTGTATTACTTAATAATGATTTAAACATGGTGATAAGGTACTGTCCGGGGCAACAAAACAAACGTTTAGTCTAAAATATCACGAATCAGTACTGCTTTTGGATCTGCGTGATCTACTTTTATAACAAATCTTGTGGTCTAAGAACAAACGGTCAATCATATTTGTTAAACCTATGAATTTCACTCAACCTTTTTGGTTGACACTTTTAGCATGTTTGTCTCAGGTACTGAATGATCAGGACCTCTATATCTACTGCTTATGTGATGACTTACTTGGCTAGGATCAAGACTTATCGCATATTTACTTTTCTGCATTTGAACAATTTATAATTCTTGTAACGACATTATTAATCCTTCCGCTGCAAATTTGGTTTTATTCATATAGTATTTGTTCTCATTTTATAATATGTTGGTATGTATTATGATATTGAATCACATTTTGCCCAGGCCCTAACTGGGGGTGTGATAGATTGGTATCAGAGCATAACCAGGCTGTTATAGAGAACCAGAATTGCATTTTATGTGTGCCTTACTTGTTAGCTAGGGTACCTTAGTGATCTAGGAAACTATAACCTTTCCTGCCTTAGACTTTAAATCACTTAGGATTACCTTAGAATGTTAAAGCAAAGAGTTCAACCCTACCTCTCATTCTTTACAATCCTAGCTTAAAAATCTAATCAAAATCTCTATCTTAATGTTAGGATGTCAAGCTATCATCAAATAAACAAAATGACTCTTTTCAAACCAGCTGAGAAAGATACTGAAGGATCTTCTACCGAAAAATCAGTTCGAAGCCCACTTTATAGTCCTCCTTCACCACCAATGAACTATAGCCCGAACACTCGTTACAACTCGCGTGGGTCTCCCGAATATTATCCAACCCCGAGAAATGAAAGCAAAGGAAAACATCATGCCAATACTGCTGACTCTCATCAACCGATGAATACTCCCAAACGGAATGCTCTTCAAGACCTCCCTAACTACGATAGTGACTTCCCAGGTTATGAGCCTGAAGAAGAGCCTATTAAAGAATCATCTGAAAACTCATCTCGAAAGAGAAAACAACCCGAACCCGCCGCCACTAGAGAAGCCGATCCATTATTTTGTAATAACATGGAACACGTAAGGATGAAGTCTGATATCCTCAACCTTCAGCGAAGTTGTGATAAGAATAAAGAGTATAGTAGGCGCCAAGTTGCTCGGATAGAAATGCGTCTAAACAACCTAGAAAAAGAAAACACAATCTTGAAAGAAATCATCAAAGAGTCCTTCGACTCTCAAACTGAAAAACTAGAAAAACTTGTGAAAAATAACATGGACAAAGTAATGGAGACAGTAATGAAAGTGAAGACTGAGGAAGAACGGAATACCCGTTGGGGAAAGCAATCTCTTGCCTACCTCCAAGAACTAGTTGAGTCTAAGATGAAAATAGAGAAAAACCGAATCAATCATCAACTGGCTATCAAGGATTTCAACAACAACTTTGTCAACAGCCGCATCACTAACCTCTACGATAATTTTGAATACCTCCACGAGAAACAAAAGGAGAAAAATGAAAAGATAGAGAAATTTATGAAGGAAGCTGAGAACGAGAAAAAGAAGAACTAAAACCTACCTTTTGTTTTCCTATTTTCTATTTACCCATCTATGTAAAGGCTTATGCCTAAACTTTTTCCATTCCAAACTCGTGTAATAAAGGCTTATATAAAGCCTCGTTTCCAATAATGTTAAGTGTTTATTTAAGCATATTGTCTTATTCACCTATGTGTGTTGTGCAAACGTTATAAATCATGATTGTAAACTTATAACATCTTGATTCTTCAACTAATAATGTATTTATGTATTGAAGATCAATGGCTCACTCAACTCGTGGTAACAACAACACCAACAACAATCTTATACCAAATGTCACTCTTTCTACTGAGTAATTTCAATTGCTGCTAGCGGCCGCCCAAGGCAATAACAATAACAACAACAATCATAATGTTCCTTCTAAAACTTGCTCCTATAAAGATTTTAAGAACTGTAACCCACCCACTTTTAGTGGAAAAGAAGAAGCCGTAGAACTGGTCCGATGGTTTGAAAAGCTAGAATCAATCTTCCGTATCTGTAACTGGGGAGATAATGATCGAGTGAAGTTTTCCACAAGTTCACTCACTGGCAATGCTATGACATGGTGGACTGCTCATGCCAAATCTGTGGGAATAGATAATGCTAATACTACCCCATGGGATGAACTCAAAGGCATGATGATCACTAAGTTTTGCCCAAGAAGTCAAGTCCAAAAGCTCGAGGCTGAGTACTGGGAACTCAGAGTTAAAGGAACCGATATCGAAAGCTATACCAATCGTTTTTTGGAGCTTTCTACCTTATGTCCCGAAATGTTCCCAACTGAAGCTCGCAGGATTGAGCGGTATATCGAGGGTCTACCCGAGGATGTTCAAGGGAATGTGATTTCTGCCGAGAAGGTTACTGTGGATGCTGTGATCCACATGGCACAGAGTTTAATGATGGCTAAACGTAGGAGAGTTTCGGTTAATAAACAAGTCGAAGTTAAAAACGGTGACAATAAGAGGAAATTTGAACCATCTCAGGGTTCAGCTCAAAATGTTAATAAGAAACCGGCGAATGGTACGAGACCCGGTTATCAGGGTACTAGTCCGTTTTGTTCTAAATGTGAAAGGCATTGATGTTATGCGAGGTGTATAAAAAATAGTTAATATTTTACTAGGAAATACTATTAAATACGATACAATTTTACACAAGATATTTATTTATTTATAGAATGGATATACTTAAACCTTGCTACAACACTTATAGGCAGTGTACCTAATCATACAGTAGTGTAGTTTTTAGTAAGTCCGGTTCGTTCCACAGGGAAATCTTTAAACAAAGCTCAACGCTATATTAGTTTACTTTTATAAAAATACAAATATATATATAAGTAATATTATTATTATAAAGGGAGGTTTTTACCGTTTAATGACCGGTTTGTCGATTTTAAGACTTTAGTCACAGTTAAAACCTAATGTAAAATATTAAATAAATAAAAGACTTAATTTAAAGCGTAAAGTAAATAACGATAATGAAATTGCGAATAATAAAAGTGCGATAAAATAAACTTGCGATAATTAAAAAGTACGATAATTAAAAATGCAATTAAATATAATAACAATAAAAAATGCGATAATTAGAAGTGCAATTAAATATAAAATAAAGGAAATTAAATATGAAATAAAAGAATTATGCTTATTTAAACTTCCGTAATCATGATGTTTGACGTGTTGATTTTAGTTTTATGCCCATGGGTTAATTGTCCTTTGTCCGGGATTATTTAATATGTCCGTCTGGTTTTTGTCCATAACAGTCCATCAGTCATAAATATAAAGTGCGAGTGTCCTCATCAAATTATTCTTATACCCGAAGTTAAATATTCCAACTAATTGGGGATTCGAATTGTAACAAGGTTTTAATACTTTGTTTAATGAATACACCAGGTTATCGACTGCGTGTAAACCAAGGTTTTACTACTTTGTTAACAATTACACCAATTACCCTTGAATGTAATTTCACCCCTGTTTTAATTATTCTAGTGGCTATTAATCCATTCCCGTGTCCGGTTAAATGAACGATTATTCGTACATATAAATACCACGCCCATCGTGTCCGATTGAGTGTATATGGTAATTTATAGGGACGCCCAATTGTAGATCTTTATATTAACATTAACAAACTATCATTTAGTTAAACAAATATAAAGCCCATTAATAGCCCATAGTCTAATTTCCACAAGTGTCGTTCTTTTGTCCAAACCCCAATTATGGTACAAAGCCCAATTACCCAATTTTAGTAATTAGCCCAACATCATGATTACTTCGTTTTAAATAAGCATAATAATTACTTAGCTACGAGACATTAATGTAAAAAGGTTGAACATAACTTACAATGATTAAAAATAACGTAACGTTACACGGACAGAAATTCGACTTACACCCTTACAATATTCGCTAACATACCCTTATTATTAGAATTATAATTATAATTAAAATTAAAATATAAATTATATATATATATATATATATATATATATATATATATATATATATATATATATATATATATATATATATATATATATATATATCGTATATATGAGAGAAGAGAGAAATAGATTATGAAAAATGATCAGAATTCGGTTTGCTTTATAGGCAGAGTCGATTTTTGGGGCTCCGCGACTCGCGGTAAAATCCTCTTCAAACTCCGCGAGTCGCGGAGAATGAATTTACAGCTCAGTCCTTGGAGTCTTTCTCTGCCGACGGTTTTTATTTATAAATATAATATATATATAATTAATATAATTAATTATATATTATATTATATTTATATACCTAGTTAACTTGTAATTTTTAGTCCGTTGCGTCGAGCGTTGAGAGTTGACTCTGGTCCCGGTTCCGGATTTTCGAACGTCCTTGCGTACAATTTAATATCTTGTACTTTGCATTTTGAATCTTGTACTCTTGTAATTTCGAGACGTTTCTTATCAATAATTGGAACCTTTTTGATTGTCTTTTGTACTTTTGAGCTTTTTGGTCGTTTGCGTCTTCAATTCGTCGAATCTGTCTTTTGTCTTCACCTTTTATTATTTAAACGAATATCACTTGTAAATAGAACAATTGCAACTAAAAGCTTGTCTTTCTTGAGGAATAATGCTATGAAATATATGTTCGTTTTTAGCATTATCAAATATTCCCACACTTGAGCGTTGCTTGTCCTCAAGCAATATCGTCTTGAAATACTAGAATCACTTCTTTATTCTTCACACTTTGTACATCAGTGATTTCTATACGGCGGTATAAACAATGGTAGTAACGATATGGTTTACAGTCCCACATGACTATAAAAATTTAGATCCATTAAGGAAATTGGATCTTTATGAAAACATTTGATCTTTTGAAAATTAAATCTAGTTTTTACCCTAGATAAGTTTTCCGGAATAACCCTTCACCGGTGTTGCAAAATATTTTTGTGGATTTTATGGGTTTCAGATTTGAAAATTTTAGCTCAAAACTTATGGTTTTGTGTCACCCACTTGCTATCCTTGTATTAGGAAAGCAACACACCCAGTTTACTTGCTCCGTATATTACCTTTCGGTAAACTACCGTCCGGTTGTAAAGGAAAGCGATGAACAAGCAACTGTTAAGGCAATGTCCCGTGACTTGCTTTTGATTATGGTCTATAAACGTGTCGGATGCTAGTACTATCCTTTGTAGGAGCAATAGTAAGATCATCCTATAATTTTTCGGTATGGCACAAGGTCCTGTCTTTGACCACTATGCAACCACCGTTCTTACGGTTGACACCCGATTTAGTTCAGGTGACCTAATGAATTCCAGGTGAATTCCTAGGATTTTACGTTCAATGGTAATGAACGTATTGAAAATAGGGTTTTCAGAAAACAAATCGGTTTGTAATTTTGATCAAAGTATTTTCTCGTTCAAGCTCGAGTTTAGATATCATTGAATTCCATGAGTTTGTAATTCTCAATCTTTAAGGTCAATCTCTAGGATTGAGTAATATCAGTCTTAAAAGCTGATTTTTAATCTTTAAGGAGATTATCCTTTCTGGGGATCTGATTCATTAGTCTTATCAAGCTAATTTGCACGGTGCCCCCCCATTGTACGAGATAAATCCTTCTCATGGTTAGGATAAATCTGACCACATGGCGACCCTGTTTAATGCTGAGGTCCGTGGATTTCCTGCTGATTTTAGTGATGACTTTTCTAGATTTTTCGTCAACCTACAGCTGGTCTGGACGACAACTTCATGACCTAAATCAAGAAGCGCGTGTCTTTTTCGGAAGACTTTACTTCCTTTTAATGATGGAATTGATTCATCGTGTAGATCCATCTCTTCTTTTCTTTCATCGGGTAAAACAGTTTAGTTTAGTCCAAAGCAAAAGTATTTTCAGTTATTTGTTACAGATATATGTGACATATGTTTAAGATAACTTGGTAAATTTTCCCACACTTGGCTTTTATTTTCCTTTTTATCGTCCTCTATTCCATTTTAAATGAATTTTAACATTTTAGTTTGTTTCTTAATTTATGTCCTTTCCGAGGTAACAATAATTTCGGTGTTAAAACCTAGTTTTATCGTTCATAAATATGTATAAACATGATTTTGAATTCATTTAATTGAAAATGTTGAAAAATTTTACTAGAATTGGGTAGTCAGTATATAAGACTAGGGCTGTTCTTTTTTTATCAGAGAGCACTAGATTCTAATACAACTACTGCTTTACTAGTATTTTTAATGGTAACCAAGTGTATAAAGTAAAAATTTTTAAAATCCGAAAGAATTTAACCCCTTCCCACACTTAAGATCTTGCAATGCCCTCATTTGCAAGAAATTAGTAACAATTTAAATTTTTGAGGGTGATTTGTGTGAAAATGATTAAATTTTTACCAGAGTTTCCAAATATATTGGCGTTTGTTTGCTGAATGATAAATGGTGCACATCATTTGTTCATTCCGTCTTGTTGTTATTTCACATATATTTTGCATCTTGTCGTCAAAATTAGTTGCTTTTGCTGAACTTAATGCCAGTCTTTGAAAATGCGTTGTTTTACCCTGTTGTGTACATAAAATAAACTGCAAACATATATACATATTTTTGAAGTTTGGTATATTACCCCACATTCAAAAATTATTAAAATCTAAGAATAAAAGTTAGACAATTATAAAAATGATTACAATATTAACAAAAGTATTAAACGTATCAATAATTACAAATTACAAAATAAAAAAATAAAAAAAAATAATAAAAAGTAAACTAAGGATGATATTGGTACCAATAGGGGTTCCAGGCATAACCATAGGTGCTATAGAATGCTTCGGCAGGGTCATACGTAGGATATGGTGGCTGCATCTCTATAGACCAAGGAGGGAAGATGGGTTTCGGTGTAGGAATATAGTTTCTACCTATATGTTGGCAATGAGCTATGATTTGGTTCTGATGAACTTGCCAATCTTCAAATGCTCTCTGTCTAGCATTTTCGTATTCCTGAGAAGCTATAAACCTATGCATTTCTTGCATCTCATTCCCCCCTCCTACATTACCTTGCTGCTGGTTTCTCTCCACCTGTGGATGTCTACCATGGTATCGTACTGCGGCGTTATTTCGCCTCTTCAAAACTTTCGCACCATGGTATACATTTAAACCTATAGTATCGCGGGGTTCCGGCTCTTCTAGAAATAATCCCCCCCGACTTATATCCACACCGAGATATTCACCAATCAAAGTAATAAAAATACCACCTCCTATTATGCTATGTGGTCGCATCCCCCGAACCATAGCTGATAAATAATAACCCACACAATATGGTATACTTACAGTGCTTTGTGGGTCTCGAATACACATATGGTAAAACAAATCCTGTTCATTTACTTTTTCCTTGTTTTTACCCCTTTGTGTAATCGAATTAGCTAAAAACCTATGTATCACTCTTAATTCGGCTCTATCTATATCCAAATAAGAGTAATTTCCCCCTTTGAAACGGTGATGGCTTGTCATTTGACTCCACACACCGTGTGTATCAAAATTTTCATCTATCTTTCTACCGTTTAGTATCAATCCTCTACAATCGGCAGACGCTAACTCCTCAGGCGTATATATACGTAAAGCCTGAGCCATGTCCAGTAAAGACATGTGGCGCATCGAACCGCCTAACAAAAATCTAATAAAAGAACGATCGGTTAAACTAGCTACCCGATCATTCAACTCTATACTACATAACAATTCTTCACACCATACTTTATATACAGGTCTACGTATGGTGAATAAACATACCCAGTCATTAAAAGAAGAATTACCATACCTCTGTACAAGTAATTCCCTAATTGGCCCGGCCAATTCTACAGCTTCTAAGGGTCCCCATTCTATGACCCTCGGTACCTCAACAACCTTGGAATGAAGAGTATGCAAACCCCGTTGATATTTTGGATAATCTATCCAAAGTCTGTCAAATCTCAGGTTCGGGTGCAACTCTTCCAAGTGCATATCAGAAAAGGTCATGACTGGATGAGGTATATCCTGCTTGTAGTAGTTATCCACCTCCTGTTGTTCCAAATTCTCAGCAGGAGCATTGCGGGCTTGGGATGAAGATTCACCCCTTTCATTCTGCAAAACACATCAAACACAATTTTTGTGCATCCAAATATGCATTAGTGTCAGCAAAATCATCAATCAAAATAATTACAATGACATTATCAATTTATATCAAACTTAAGCTCATTTTCACATTTTTATCAAATCTACACTTTTTCAAATAAGCATATACGAAAATGTTCGCCAAGTTCATAAGCATTCAACTCAAATAACATGTCAAAATAATCATTACTAGCAATTAAACAAGTCTCAAATGGCATTATCTTTCAAAAATCAAGTTCATGAATTTTAGACTTGAAAAAGTCCACTTTAATTCTCAAAATCATGTTTAGGCTCAAAGTTTGGATCATTTAACTACCTAGACATGTTACACTACTCAATTTAGCAACAATTCATGACAAAAATCGGCCATAACCTGTTTATATCAAAAAGCCCCAAATTTGCTCAAGAACACAAACCCTAGATTACTCAAAATTTGAAGTTTAAGTCTTCTAATCATGTTAAACAGCATCAATCTAGGTTATACAAGCATAATACATAAACAATTTAAGCTTAATTACACTAAAAAGCATCAAAATCAAATTGGGGAAAAATTTGCTCAAGAACACCAAATTTCGGATTAAATGGTGTTTAGGTGTAGAAATTTACCGTTTTTCTTGAGTAATTCTTAGATAGCATCCTTCTCAACATGATTTTAGCAAAAGATTTGGTGATTAACGGTTAAAAATTGTGATTTTGGGGGTGTTTTTGGGTGTATTTTCGGCAGTATGTTCGCTGTGTTTTTTGAGTTTTGGGTTGGGGTCTGAAACTGATCGTTCAGCTCTTTATTTTTTTCTGATTTCTGACCCCTCCGCGAGTCGCGGAGATTTATGCTCCAAACTCCGCGAGTCGCGGAGTTTGATATATATATATATATATATATATATATATATATATATATATTTTTTTATAATCATTAACTTATTAAAACAATTAAGTAATTAATTTTAAAATTTTGTTTCCCGTGTTATTTAGGACGAGGTCGTTTCGGATCGATGTCCTAGTCCGTCCTTCGACAAAATTTTAAAATTTGTCTTTTTGTAGCGATTGTTTTAAAAGCTAAGATTTTTGGGTTTTTTCAATGTTTTTGGCATACTCTAATTCAATAAGATTAAAAATAATGATAATAAAAGTTCTCGTCCCTCCCTCGGGTAAAGCAATTTCGGTTCAAAGACCTAGTCTTCAACTTACGACGAATTTTAAAAATCATATTCTTAACTTAATGAGATAAAGTAAATTTTTGTTTTTAAATTCACACAACTTAAATATAAAATTCAAAATTATTATTAAAAATTCACACCAAACTTAAAATTTGAAATGCATAAAATTAAAAATTTATATTTTAAAAATTCACACCAAACTTAATTTAAAAATTCATAAATTCATATCAAACTTATATTAATTTTTCAAATATTTACAATTTTAAAAATATTGATATTACAAAGTTTACAATATTTATAAAGGGTTCAAATATTAATTTTTTAAAAAAAAAACAAAAAAACAAAAAAAAATAAAATTAAAAATCTTTTTGTCTTTTTATCCCACTTTAATCAATCAAATATTATCAAAAATATGCGCCCCTCTTTTCGGTAAAGTAATTTCGGTTCCAAGACCTAATTTAACTCATGACGAATTTTTGAAATATTTTGTGTTGATTGATTAAAGATATTTATACCTTAAGAATAAACGTTAAATTTCGCAGTGATGTAATAAATTTTTGAATGATATCAATAATTTCGGTCGCCAAACCTAATTTTATTTAATACCAATTTAATACTTTTTAGCGAACAAATTAGCGTTTATTATCAAAAGGTTAAAAATAAAAATAAAAATAAAAACTGTACAGACATACCTGTGAAATAGATTTCTTAGTTATATGATCTATCCCATTCATAAGATAGTCGGTTTAATTGGTTTTCCATGGCTACATAGGTGTAACCTCGAGCATTCAGTGTCTTTTCTTCTAAACATATGAACGGTCCGTCTCTGCATAAAGTAACAAATTCGGTATTTGAATAGGTTTGATTATTTGAACATTTACCTCCATGTGACCATTTTCCGCATTTGTGACATCTTTCTAGGTGTCGTGCTCTTCTTTTCACTGCGGATTTTGATTTTCCTTTACCAAATTGTAACTTATTATCTTCGCATCTGGATTCTTTTCTAACTCCGTCCATTCTTTCTCTGATTACTGATACTATTTCACTCGGGAGTATGTCATTATTACGTTTAGTGATCAAAGCGTGTAGCATTAGACCATGGTTTAGTTCACAGGCAGTCTTCATTTTGTATAAACCTGAAAAAAATAAAAATTCAGAATGGGGGGAGAAGACTAGTTCTTTAGGGTCTGCTAGGGAAAGACCATTCGGGTTCCATTTTCGAGAACTACACGAAAACAGACAATCTAACTCTAACAGAAATACATATTATCCTTTAAAGACTTGATTCTCCCCACACTTAGTTAGCTGTGGTGTCGAAATTATGATTAACTTCGTTGTCGACTTCCATCGGACCATGTATGTAATGTTTAACTCTGTGACCATTAACCTTAAATTCAATCCCATTTGAATTTATTAATTCTATCGTTCCGTATGGGAAAACTCTTTTGACTATGAATGGTCCAGACCATCTTGATTTCAATTTTCCAGGAAATAGCTTGAATCGTGAATTGAAAAGAAGAACTCTGTCTCCTTCTTTAAATTCTTTTGAACTTCTGATTCTTTTATCATGCCATTTCTTCGTTCTTTCCTTATAGATTAACGAATTTTCGTATGCTTTATGTCTTAATTCTTCTAATTCGTTTAGTTGACTTAATCGTAGACGTCCAGCTTCATGTAAATCAAGATTACATGTTTTCAAAGCCCAAAATGCTTTGTGTTCAATTTCTACTGGAAGATGACATGCTTTTCCATAAACAAGTCTAAAAGGTGTGGTTCCAATTGGAGTTTTGTAGGCTGTTCTAAAAGCCCAGAGTGCATCCTCCAATTTAATGGACCATTCCTTCGGATTTGATCCTACGGTTTTCTCTAGAATACGTTTTAAAGCTCGGTTGGTATTTTCAACTTGTCCACTTGTTTGTGGATGATATGCGGTGGAGATTTTATGAGTTACTCCATATCTTTTAAGAACTTTCTCAAGTTGATTATTACAGAAATGAGTACCCCGATCACTTATTAAAGCTTTCGGTGTTCCAAACCTTGCAAAAAGACGTTTTAAAAAGTTGACTACAACTCGTGCATCGTTAGTTGGGAGAGCTTGTGCTTCCGCCCATTTAGATACATAATCAATGGCTACGAGTATATATAGATTATTATGAGATTTTGGAAATGGACCCATAAAGTCAATACCCCAAATGTCAAATACTTCACATACTTGGATGACATTTTGTGGCATTTCATCACGTTGACTTATTTTTCCAGCCCTTTGACAAGCATCACAGGATTTGCAAAGAAGGTGTGCGTCTTTGTAAATTGTAGGCCAATAGAATCCAGCTTCATAAACTTTTCTTGCTGTTAGTTGAGGCCCATAATGCCCTCCTGTTGGTCCTGTGTGACAATGGTTTAAAATTTTACTAGCTTCATCTCCAAATACACATCGGCGTATTATTCCATCGGGACAACTTTTAAACAGATGTGGATCTTCCCAGAAATAGTGTTTTATATCACTGAAGAATTTCTTTCGTCTTTGGTACGATAATCCTTTTTCAAGGAATCCACAAACTAAGTAGTTTGCATAGTCTGCAAACCATGGGATTTCTTTATAATCTATCTTCAATAGATATTCATCAGGAAAGTTGTCTTGTATGGCCGATTCATTTAGAACTTCTAACTCAGGATTTTCAAGACGAGAAAGATGATCAGCGGCGAGATTTTCTGCTCCTCTTTTATCTCGGACTTCAATATCAAACTCTTGTAAGAGTAAGATCCAACGGATTAATCTTGGTTTAGCATCTTGTTTTGAAAATAGGTATCTAAGAGCAGAATGGTCGGTATAGACCACCGTTTTTGCTAGAACGAGATATGATCGAAATTTGTCAAAAGCAAAGACAATAGAAAGGAGTTCTTTTTCAGTAGTTGTATAGTTCGTTTGTGCTCCTTGTAATGTCTTACTAGCATAATATATAGGTTGAAATCGTTTTTCAATCCTTTGTCCTAAAACGGCTCCCATTGCAAAATCACTTGCATCGCACATTAGTTCAAATGGTAGATTCCAATTTGGTGTTATCATGATCGGTGCATTAGTGAGTTTCTCTTTAAGAATATTAAAAGATTTGATACACTCATCTGAAAAGATGAATGGAGCATCCTTTTCTAGGAGTTTATTCATAGGAGTGGCAATTTTTGAAAAATCTTTTATGAAACGTCGGTAAAAACCGGCATACCCTAGAAAACTCCTAACTCCTCTAACATTGGTGGGATGTGGAAGTTTAGCAATTACATCTACTTTAGCTCTATCCACTTCAATTCCTTCTTTTGAAATTTTATGTCCAAGAACGATGCCTTCTTTAACCATAAAATGGCATTTCTCCCAATTAAGTACTAGATTTGATTTTTCGCATCTAATTAGCATTCGTTCCAGATTAACTAGACATGATTTAAATGTATCACCGAAGACTGAAAAGTCATCCATGAATACTTCCATGCATTCTTCTATCATGTCGTGAAAAATCGCCATCATACACCTTTGAAAGGTTGCAGGGGCGTTACAAAGTCCAAATGGCATGCGTTTGTAAGCAAAAGTACCATAAGGGCACGTGAATGTGGTTTTCTCTTGATCTTCGGGTGCTATTGGAATTTGAAAATATCCGGAAAATCCATCTAGAAAACAATAGTAACTATTTCCGGCTAATCTTTCCAACATTTGATCTATGAAAGGTAAGGGAAAGTGATCTTTTCTGGTGGCGTCATTTAATTTTCTATAATCAATACATACACGCCATCCTGTTACAGTCCTAGTAGGAATAAGCTCATTTTTCTCATTTGTAATAACAGTCATGCCACCCTTTTTAGGCACGCATTGAACTGGGCTTACCCATGGACTATCACAAATTGGATATATCAAACCTGCATCTAGCAGTTTAATAATCTCTTTCTTAACTACATCTTGCATATTAGGATTTAGTCTTCGTTGGCGTTGCACATACGTTTTATGACCTTCTTCCATAAGGATTTTATGTGTGCAATACGAAGGACTTATTCCTTTAATATCATGAATCTTCCATGCAATGGCTGGTTTATGAGCTTTCAACACAGAAATGAGTTGTGATTTCTCATTTTCAGTAAGAGAAGACGATATTATTACAGGTAATTCAGATTCACCATGTAAATAAGCGTATTCCAAATGGTTCGGAAGTGGCTTTAACTCTAATTTCGGAGGTTCTTCTATCGATGATTTATATCGATATCTGTCTTCTTCTTTTAGCATTTGAATTTCTTCTGTTGTTGGTTCATATCCATTAGCTATAAGTGTAGCTAACATTTCAGCTTCATCAATTGGTTCATTACCTTCTCCTAAAGAACATTCTCCTGTTCCTTGTAATTCTGGAAATTCTTCTAATAATTCTGCATGTGCATCTATAGTTTGAATATAATAACATGTATCATCTGCAGATTGTGGTTGTTGCATTGCTCTATCAACTGAAAAGGTAACACTCTCATCCTCTATACTTAGGGTCAGTTTCTTACCGAACACGTCTATCATTGCTTTAGCCGTGTTTAAGAATGGTCTTCCTAATATGAGAGGAACTTGAGAATCTTCTTCCATGTCCAAAACAACAAAATCTACTGGAAATACTAAAGTACCAACTTTAACTAGCATGTTCTCCATTATCCCTCTAGGATATTTTATTGATCTATCGGCTAGTTGTATGCTTATTCTGGTTGGTTTCAATTCTCCAAGGTCTAGTTTAGTGTATAGTGAATACGGCATTAGATTTATACTAGCACCTAAGTCTGCCAATGCTTCTATTGAACTAAGACTACCCAGAAAACATGGAATTGTGAAACTTCCTGGATCAGATAGTTTTTCTGGTATCTTATTCAACAGCACTGCTGAACAATTAGCATTCATAGTAACAGCCGAGAGTTCTTCCATTTTCTTTCTATTTGAGATTAGATCTTTCAAGAATTTAGCATATCTTGGCATTCCTGAAATCACATCAATGAAAGGAAGATTTACATTTATCTGTTTAAACATATCCAAAAATTTGGATTGCTCGGCTTCAAGTTTTTCTTTCTTCATTTTACTCGGGTAAGGAAGTGGTGGTTGGTATGGTTTAACATAAGGTTTATCCTTAACTGTGTTATCTTCATTAACCTTCTCAACTACCGGTTCTTTTTCCTTATCTTGATCAGGTTGTGGTTCTTGTAGAGTAGGAATAGTTTCATCAGAAGTTACAGGTATTTCAGGTGGTTTAAGTGTTGTACCACTTCTTGTGGTAATGGCTTTAGCTGTTTCATTTCAGGGGTTAGCATTTGTATCACTAGGTAGACTTCCCGGTTTTCTTTCACCTATTAACCTTGCTAGGTTACTTACTTCTTGTTCCAGATTTTGAATAGAAGCTTGTTGATTTCTAAATGCTTGAGCATTTTGTTCATTAGTTTGTTTTTGAGATGTGAAAAACTGCGTTTGAGTTTCAACTAGCTTCGTCATCATATCTTCTAAATTCGTCTTTTTATCATCGGTTTGTTGTGGTGGTTTGTTTTGAAAATTAGGTCTTTGCTGATTGTAAGTATTATTGGATACTTGTTGATTGCTAGGACCTTGTTGGTTGTTGTATGGAATATTTCAGTTATAATTCTGGTTTTGATTGTAAATCGGTCTTGGCGGTTGATAATTATTCTGATAATTATTTCCAGGCCTTTGGTTTATGTATGAAATATTCTCTCTTTGTTCCATTGTTAATTCAATACTGAGACAATCTTTTGTCAAATGTGGTCCTCCACACTGCTCACAACTAATTCGTATTGAGTGAATATCCTTAGTCATCTTTTCCATTCGTCTCTCCACATCATCTATCTTTGCGGAAATGGAATCTAAGTCATGACTAGAATCGGCTCTAGCTGCTTTAGATGATCTAATGATATCTTTTTCTTGGTGCCACTCATGTGAGTGGGAAGCAGTGTTATCAATAATTTTGTAAGCATCAGTTTCGGTTTTCTTCATAATAGAACCACCAGCTGCTATATCTATGTCTTTCCTTGTAGTGATGTCGCATCCTTGGTAGAATATTTGTACTATTTGACAGGTGTCTAAACCATGTTGCGGACATCCTCTTAACAACTTTCCATATCTTGTCCACGCCTCATATAGAGTTTCATTTGGTTTCTGTGTGAACGTAACAATTTCTGCTTGAAGTCTTACGGCTTTAGATGTAGGAAAGAATTGTTTAAGAAATTTGTCAACTAAAACGTCCCATGTATCGATCGCCCCTTCAGGTAATGATTCCAACCAATCTTTGGCTTCTCCCTTTAAAGTCCAGGGAAATAACATGAGATATATCTGTTCATCCTCCACTTCTCGGATTTTAAATAGTGTGCAGATCCTATTAAAGGTACGTAGATATTCATTTGGATCTTCCTTCGGCGCACCACTAAATTGGCATTGATTAGTCACCATGTGTAGAATTTGTCCTTTGATTTCATAATCTGGCGCATTAATGTCTGGATGAGTAATTGCGTGACCTTGGCCAGTGCGTTTAGCTCTCATTCGGTCTTCCATACTTAAAGGTTCCAGATTCTCCATAATTGAATTTGTTGAATCGGTATCACTAGATGATTCTGATTTAATGGTTCATTCCTCAACAATCTCTGTTTGAATGATTGGTGGTTCCGGAGGAAAGTTTAATGGTTCAGGATCTACGAACCGTTCCTGAATATTTTCCGGATTCTCAATTGTGAGGTCGGGTTCAAAAAATGGATTATCGGAAATTTGAACTGAAGTACTTGGTCGACTGGATGACGATTCTAAAGAAAAATCAACGGCGGTTATATTTGCTAAATGTCTTGATCTAGTTACAGGTGGTGAACGTACAAAAGGTGGTGAACGTCTTGCTCGGTGCATTCACTGAATATCCTATTAGTTTTTAAAAGGAAAGAAAAATTATAATAAGTTATCCAATTAATAGACTTTTCTGATTTTGCCCACGTTTCGAATAGCCAAAAGATGCAGCAGAGGGGCAGGATTCGTTTGGTCTCAATATAATTGAGGACTGTTTGGCTCCAATAACCCGGTCCACGTACAAATCCAACTATTACTACGAACCAGAAAATTTTGATGTCTATCAATTTAACCACTTAAAATAAATTTTCGTAATTTTAAGAAATTTAGATAAGAAGTAGAATAAAAATCTATGTCCTAAAAACTAGAATAGCGAGAAATAAGAGAGAAAAAGAGTTCGTCGAAAAAGGTCGAAAAACGAAAAATGGTTGAAAAATAAAAGGTGACGGAAAAATAAAAGAAACTTATAAAAACTTAAAAATACTTGACTAACCTAACCTTATTACTACAACTAACTTAAAATTATAATCGCAAATTGAAATTACTAATTGGAATGATAATTGATACATAGTAAAAGGTGTCTAAAAAATATTAAAGCTTACAGGAAAAACTAAATACCAAATCGAAATAACTTAAAAAGAAACTAAAACTTAAAAAGGCGTCGCAAAATTCTAAAGCACCTAAATCTTAGTCTAAAGAAAAAGCACTTAAGGAATTCTACGGCAAAGCCTAAAAATCTAGGAGTAAAAATAACTATAGCAAAAACTAAGTTTAAAATTAAATATGAGCTAAAAATACAAATATTACGCTACAATGATTAAAAAGGGACAAAATATAAAAATATATAAAAAGTTGTAAAAAGTACAATTTTTATAAAAATATTATTTTTATATTATTTTTTTTAATAAAACTACTAATTTTACAATTTAATAAAACTAATTTAAACAAAATAAAACAAATTAAATAAAAAGAAATTTTAAAATAAAACTTAATTATAATAATAATACATAATTGGGGTTTATATTAATAATAATTAATAATAATCCGTAATAAATGCTGAATTAGGGCTTCTGTCGGCGTGTCAGAAAGTCTCCGCGAGTCGCGGTAATTAATGAAGAAAACCCCGCGAGTCGCGGGGTTCAGAAATTCAATTCTGGCACAGTTTGAATCGACGCGTTTTTTCTTTATTTATTTATTTTTTTTTTATTTTCTGTTTTCTGTTTTTTCTATATATAAAAGATATTTAATAAAACTTATATTTTTATAAATTAAAATAAGAATAAAGAAACTTATAAAACTTAAATATTTAAAAAAAATACTAAAAAATACTTATATTTTTGTTTTTTCTTTTTATATTTTCGAATAATTAAAACGTATTTTTACAAAAACGAATTTTAATAAAAGTAAACAAAAAATCTTTTTTTTTTTTTTTTTTATATTAGCGTTTCGCTTCCGGCGTTTAGAAATGTCCCCGGCAGCGGCGCCAAAAATACTTGATGTTATGCGAGGTGTATAAAAAATAGTTTATATTTTACTAGGAAATACTATTAAATACGATACAATTTTACACTAGATATTTATTTATTTATAGAATGGATATACTTAAACCTTGCTACAACACTTATAGGCAGTGTATCTAATCATACAGTAGTGTAGTTTTTAGTAAGTCCGGTTCGTTCCACAGGGAAATCTTTAAACAAAGCTCAACGCTATATTAGTTTACTTTTATAAAAATACAAATATATATATAAGTAATATTATTATTATAAAGGGGGTTTTTACCGTTTAATGACCGGTTTGTCGATTTTAAGACTTTAGTCGCAGTTAAAACCTAATGTAAAATATTAAATAAATAAAAGACTTAATTTAAAGCGTAAAGTAAATAACGATAATGAAATTGCGAATAATAAAAGTGCGATAAAATAAACTTGCGATAATTAAAAAGTACGATAATTAAAAATGCAATTAAATATAATAACAATAAAAAATGCGATAATTAGAAGTGCAATTAAATATAAAATAAAGGAAATTAAATATGAAATAAAAGAATTATGCTTATTTAAACTTCCGTAATCATGATGTTTGACGTGTTGATTTTAGTTTTATGCCCATGGGTTAATTGTCCTTTGTCCTGGATTATTTAATATGTCCGTCTGGTTTTTGTCCATAACAGTCCATCAGTCATAAATATAAAGTGCGAGTGTCCTCATCAAATTATTCTTATACCCGAAGTTAAATATTCCAACTAATTGGGGATTCGAATTGTAACAAGGTTTTAATACTTTGTTTAATGAATACACCAGGTTATCGACTGCGTGTAAACCAAGGTTTTACTACTTTGTTAACAATTACACCAATTACCCTTGAATGTAATTTCACCCCTGTTTTAATTATTCTAGTGGCTATTAATCCATTCCCGTGTCCGGTTAAATGAACGATTATTCGTACATATAAATACCCCGCCCATCGTGTCCGATTGAGTGTATATGGTAATTTATAGGGACGCCCAATTGTAGATCTTTATATTAACATTAACAAACTATCATTTAGTTAAACAAATATAAAGCCCATTAATAGCCCATAGTCTAATTTCCACAAGTGTCATTCTTTTGTCCAAACCCCAATTATGGTACAAAGCCCAATTACCCAATTTTAGTAATTAGCCCAACATCATGATTACTTCGTTTTAAATAAGCATAATAATTACTTAGCTACGAGACATTAATGTAAAAAGGTTGAACATAACTTACAATGATTAAAAATAGCGTAGCGTTACACGGACAGAAATTCGACTTACACCCTTACAATATTCGCTAACATACCCTTATTATTAGAATTATAATTATAATTAAAATTAAAATATAAATTATATATATATATATATATATCGTATATATGAGAGAAGAGAGAAATAGATTATGAAAAATGATCAGAATTCGGTTTGCTTTATAGGCAGAGTCGATTTTTGGGGCTCCGCGACTCGCGGTAAAATCCTCTTCAAACTCCGCGAGTCGCGGAGAATGAATTTACAGCTCAGTCCTTGGAGTCTTTCTCTGCCGACGGTTTTTATTTATAAATATAATATATATATAATTAATATAATTAATTATATATTATATTATATTTATATACCTAGTTAACTTGTAATTTTTAGTCCGTTGCGTCGAGCGTTGAGAGTTGACTCTGGTCCCGGTTCCGGATTTTCGAACGTCCTTGCGTACAATTTAATATCTTGTACTTTGCGTTTTGAATCTTGTACTCTTGTAATTTCGAGACGTTTCTTATCAATAATTGGAACCTTTTTGATTGTCTTTTGTACTTTTGAGCTTTTTGGTCGTTTGCGTCTTCAATTCGTCGAATCTGTCTTTTGTCTTCACCTTTTATTATTTAAACGAATATCACTTGTAAATAGAACAATTGCAACTAAAAGCTTGTCTTTCTTGAGGAATAATGCTATGAAATATATGTTCGTTTTTAGCATTATCAAATATTCCCACACTTGAGCGTTGCTTGTCCTCAAGCAATATCGTCTTGAAATACTAGAATCACTTCTTTATTCTTCACACTTTGTACATCAGTGATTTCTATACGGCGGTATAAACAATGGTAGTAACGATATGGTTTACAGTCCCACATGACTATAAAAATTTAGATCCATTAAGGAAATTGGATCTTTATGAAAACATTTGATCTTTTGAAAATTAAATCTAGTTTTTACCCTAGATAAGTTTTCCGGAATAACCCTTCACCGGTGTTGCAAAATATTTTTGTAGGTTTTATGGGTTTCAGATTTGAAAATTTTAGCTCAAAACTTATGGTTTTGTGTCACCCACTTGCTATCCTTGTATTAGGAAAGCAACACACCCAGTTTACTTGCTCCGTATATTACCTTTCGGTAAACTACCGTCCGGTTGTAAAGGAAAGCGATGAACAAGCAACTGTTAAGGCAATGTCCCGTGACTTGCTTTTGATTATGGTCTATAAACGTGTCGGATGCTAGTACTATCCTTTGTAGGAGCAATAGTAAGATCATCCTATAATTTTTCGGTATGGCACAAGGTCCTGTCTTTGACCACTATGCAACCACCGTTCTTACGGTTGACACCCGATTTAGTTCAGGTGACCTAATGAATTCCAGGTGAATTCCTAGGATTTTACGTTCAATGGTAATGAACGTATTGAAAATAGGGTTTTCAGAAAACAAATCGGTTTGTAATTTTGATCAAAATATTTTCTCGTTCAAGCTCGAGTTTAGATATCATTGAATTCCATGAGTTTGTAATTCTCAATCTTTAAGGTCAATCTCTAGGATTGAGTAATATCAGTCTTAAAAGCTGATTTTTAATCTTTAAGGAGATTATCCTTTCTGGGGATCTGATTCATTAGTCTTATCAAGCTAATTTGCACGGTGCCCCCCCATTGTACGAGATAAATCCTTCTCATGGTTAGGATAAATCTGACCACATGGCGACCCTGTTTAATGCTGAGATCCGTGGATTTCCTGCTGATTTTAGTGATGACTTTTCTAGATTTTTCGTCAACCTACAGCTGGTCTGGACGACAACTTCATGACCTAAATCAAGAAGCGCGTGTCTTTTTCGGAAGACTTTACTTCCTTTTAATGATGGAATTGATTCATCGTGTAGATCCATCTCTTCTTTTCTTTCATCGGGTAAAACAGTTTAGTTTAGTCCAAAGCAAAAGTATTTTCAGTTATTTGTTACAGATATACGTGACATATGTTTAAGATAACTTGGTAAATTTTCCCACACTTGGCATTTATTTTCCTTTTTATCGTCCTCTATTCCATTTTAAATGAATTTTAACATTTTAGTTTGTTTCTTAATTTATGTCCTTTCCGAGGTAACAATAATTTCGGTGTTAAAACCTAGTTTTATCGTTCATAAATATGTATAAACATGATTTTGAATTCATTTAATTGAAAATTTTGAAAAATTTTACTAGAATTGGGTAGTCAGTATATAAGACTAGGGCTGTTCTTTTTTTATCAGAGAGCACTAGATTCTAATACAACTACTGCTTTACTAGTATTTTTAATGGTAACCAAGTGTATAAAGTAAAAATTTTTAAAATCCGAAAGAATTTAACCCCTTCCCACACTTAAGATCTTGCAATGCCCTCATTTGCAAGAAATTAGTAACAATTTAAATTTTTGAGGGTGATTTGTGTGAAAATGATTAAATTTTTACCAGAGTTTCCAAATATATTGGCGTTTGTTTGCTGAATGATAAATGGTGCACATCATTTGTTCATTCCGTCTTGTTGTTATTTCACATATATTTTGCATCTTGTCGTCAAAATTAGTTGCTTTTGCTAAACTTAATGCCAGTCTTTGAAAATGCGTTGTTTTACCCTGTTGTGTACATAAAATAAACTGCAAACATATATACATATTTTTGAAGTTTGGTATATTACCCCACATTCAAAAATTATTAAAATCTAAGAATAAAAGTTAGACAATTATAAAAATGATTACAATATTAACAAAAGTATTAAACGTATCAATAATTACAAATTACAAAATAAAAAAATAAAAAAAAATAATAAAAAGTAAACTAAGGATGATATTGGTACCAATAGGGGTTCCAGGCATAACCATAGGTGCTATAGAATGCTTCGGCAGGGTCATACGTAGGATATGGTGGCTGCATCTCTATAGACCAAGGAGGGAAGATGGGTTTCGGTGTAGGAATATAGTTTCTACCTATATGTTGGCAATGAGCTATGATTTGGTTCTGATGAACTTGCCAATCTTCAAATGCTCTCTGTCTAGCATTTTCGTATTCCTGAGAAGCTATAAACCTATGCATTTCTTGCATCTCATTCCCCCCTCCTACATTACCTTGCTGCTGGTTTCTCTCCACCTGTGGATGTCTACCATGGTATCGTACTGCGGCGTTATTTCGCCTCTTCAAAACTTTCGCACCATGGTATACATTTAAACCTATAGTATCGCGGGGTTCCGGCTCTTCTAGTAATAATCCCCCCCGACTTATATCCACACCGAGATATTCACCAATCAAAGTAATAAAAATACCACCTCCTATTATGCTATGTGGTCGCATCCCCCGAACCATAGCTGATAAATAATAACCCACACAATATGGTATACTTACAGCGCTTTGTGGGTCTCGAATACACATATGGTAAAACAAATCCTGTTCATTTACTTTTTCCTTGTTTTTACCCCTTTGTGTAATCGAATTAGCTAAAAACCTATGTATCACTCTTAATTCGGCTCTATCTATATCCAAATAAGAGTAATTTCCCCCTTTGAAACGGTGATGGCTTGTCATTTGACTCCACACACCGTGTGTATCAAAATTTTCATCTATGTTTCTACCGTTTAGTATCAATCCTCTACAATCGGCAGACGCTAACTCCTCAGGCGTATATATACGTAAAGCCTGAGCCATGTCCAGTAAAGACATGTGGCGCATCGAACCGCCTAACAAAAATCTAATAAAAGAACGATCGGTTAAACTAGCTACCCGATCATTCAACTCTATACTACATAACAATTCTTCACACCATACTTTATATACAGGTCTACGTATGGTGGATAAACATACCCAGTCATTAAAAGAAGAATTACCATACCTCTGTACAAGTAATTCCCTAATTGGCCCGGCCAATTCTACAGCTTCTAAGGGTCCCCATTCTATGACCCTCGGTACCTCAACAACCTTGGAATGAAGAGTATGCAAACCCCGTTGATATTTTGGATAATCTATCCAAAGTCTGTCAAATCTCAGGTTCGGGTGCAACTCTTCCAAGTGCATATCAGAAAAGGTCATGACTGGATGAGGTATATCCTGCTTGTAGTAGTTATCCACCTCCTGTTGTTCCAAATTCTCAGCAGGAGCATTGCGGGCTTGGGATGAAGATTCACCCCTTTCATTCTGCAAAACACATCAAACACAATTTTTGTGCATCCAAATATGCATTAGTGTCAGCAAAATCATCAATCAAAATAATTACAATGACATTATCAATTTATATCAAACTTAAGCTCATTTTCACATTTTTATCAAATCTACACTTTTTCAAATAAGCATATACGAAAATGTTCGCCAAGTTCATAAGCATTCAACTCAAATAACATGTCAAAATAATCATTACTAGCAATTAAACAAGTCTCAAATGGCATTATCTTTCAAAAATCAAGTTCATGAATTTTAGACTTGAAAAAGTCCACTTTAATTCTCAAAATCATGTTTAGGCTCAAAGTTTGGATCATTTAACTACCTAGACATGTTACACTACTCAATTTAGCAACAATTCATGACAAAAATCGGCCATAACCTGTTTATATCAAAAAGCCCCAAATTTGCTCAAGAACACAAACCCTAGATTACTCAAAATTTGAAGTTTAAGTCTTCTAATCATGTTAAACAGCATCAATCTAGGTTATACAAGCATAATACATAACCAATTTAAGCTTAATTACACTAAAAAGCATCAAAATCAAATTGGGGAAAAATTTGCTCAAGAACACCAAATTTCGGATTAAATGGTGTTTAGGTGTAGAAATTTACCGTTTTTCTTGAGTAATTCTTAGATAGCATCCTTCTCAACATGATTTTAGCAAAAGATTTGATGATTAACGGTTAAAAATTGTGATTTTGGGGGTGTTTTTGGGTGTATTTTCGGCAGTATGTTCGCTGTGTTTTTTGAGTTTTGGGTTGGGGTCTGAAACTGATCGTTCAGCTCTTTATTTTTTTTCTGATTTCTGACCCCTCCGCGAGTCGCGGAGATTTATGCTCCAAACTCCGCGAGTCGCGGAGTTTGATATATATATATATATATATATATATATATATATATATATATATATATATATATATATATATATATATATATTTTTATAATCATTAACTTATTAAAACAATTAAGTAATTAATTTTAAAATTTTGTTTCCCGTGTTATTTAGGACGAGGTCGTTTCGGATCGATGTCCTAGTCCGTCCTTCGACAAAATTTTAAAATTTGTCTTTTTGTAGCGATTGTTTTAAAAGCTAAGATTTTTGGGTTTTTTCAATGTTTTTGGCATACTCTAATTCAATAAGATTAAAAATAATGATAATAAAAGTTCTCGTCCCTCCCTCGGGTAAAGCAATTTCGGTTCAAAGACCTAGTCTTCAACTTACGACGAATTTTAAAAATCATATTCTTAACTTAATGAGATAAAGTAAATTTTTGTTTTTAAATTCACACAACTTAAATATAAAATTCAAAATTATTATTAAAAATTCACACCAAACTTAAAATTTGAAATGCATAAAATTAAAAATTTATATTTTAAAAATTCACACCAAACTTAATTTAAAAATTCATAAATTCATATCAAACTTATATTAATTTTTCAAATATTTACAATTTTAAAAATATTGATATTACAAAGTTTACAATATTTATAAAGGGTTCAAATATTAATTTTTTTAAAAAAAAAAAAAAAACAAAAAAAAATAAAATTAAAAATCTTTTTGTCTTTTTATCCCACTTTAATCAATCAAATATTATCAAAAATATGCGCCCCTCTTTTCGGTAAAGTAATTTCGGTTCCAAGACCTAATTTAACTCATGACGAATTTTTGAAATATTTTGTGTTGATTGATTAAAGATATTTATACCTTAAGAATAAACGTTAAATTTCGCAGTGATGTAATAAATTTTTGAATGATATCAATAATTTCGGTCGCCAAACCTAATTTTATTTAATACCAATTTAATACTTTTTAGCGAACAAATTAGCGTTTATTATCAAAAGGTTAAAAATAAAAATAAAAATAAAAACTGTACAGACATACCTGTGAAATAGATTTCTTAGTTATATGATCTATCCCATTCATAAGATAGTCGGTTTAATTGGTTTTCCATGGCTACATAGGCGTAACCTCGAGCATTCAGTGTCTTTTCTTCTAAACATATGAACGGTCCGTCTCTGCATAAAGTAACAAATTCGGTATTTGAATAGGTTTGATTATTTGAACATTTACCTCCATGTGACCATTTTCCGCATTTGTGACATCTTTCTAGGTGTCGTGCTCTTCTTTTCGCTACGGATTTTGATTTTCCTTTACCAAATTGTAACTTATTATCTTCGCATCTGGATTCTTTTCTAACTCCGTCCATTCTTTCTCTGATTACTGATACTATTTCACTCGGGAGTATGTCATTATTACGTTTAGTGATCAAAGCGTGTAGCATTAGACCATGGTTTAGTTCACAGGCAGTCTTCATTTTGTATAAACCTGAAAAAAATAAAAATTCAGAATGGGGGGAGAAGACTAGTTCTTTAGGGTCTGCTAGGGAAAGACCATTCGGGTTCCATTTTCGAGAACTACACGAAAACAGACAATCTAACTCTAACAGAAATACATATTATCCTTTAAAGACTTGATTCTCCCCACACTTAGTTAGCTGTGGTGTCGAAATTATGATTAACTTCGTTGTCGACTTCCATCGGACCATGTATGTAATGTTTAACTCTGTGACCATTAACCTTAAATTCAATCCCATTTGAATTTATTAATTCTATCGTTCCGTATGGGAAAACTCTTTTGACTATGAATGGTCCAGACCATCTTGATTTCAATTTTCCAGGAAATAGCTTGAATCGTGAATTGAAAAGAAGAACTCTGTCTCCTTCTTTAAATTCTTTTGAACTTCTGATTCTTTTATCATGCCATTTCTTCGTTCTTTCCTTATAGATTAACGAATTTTCGTATGCTTTATGTCTTAATTCTTCTAATTCGTTTAGTTGACTTAATCGTAGACGTCCAGCTTCATGTAAATCAAGATTACATGTTTTCAAAGCCCAAAATGCTTTGTGTTCAATTTCTACTGGAAGATGACATGCTTTTCCATAAACAAGTCTAAAAGGTGTGGTTCCAATTGGAGTTTTGTAGGCTGTTCTAAAAGCCCAGAGTGCATCCTCCAATTTAATGGACCATTCCTTCGGATTTGATCCTACGGTTTTCTCTAGAATACGTTTTAAAGCTCGGTTGGTATTTTCAACTTGTCCACTTGTTTGTGGATGATATGCGGTGGAGATTTTATGAGTTACTCCATATCTTTTAAGAACTTTCTCAAGTTGATTATTACAGAAATGAGTACCCCGATCACTTATTAAAGCTTTCGGTGTTCCAAACCTTGCAAAAAGACGTTTTAAAAAGTTGACTACAACTCGTGCATCGTTAGTTGGGAGAGCTTGTGCTTCCGCCCATTTAGATACATAATCAATGGCTACGAGTATATATAGATTATTATGAGATTTTGGAAATGGACCCATAAAGTCAATACCCCAAATGTCAAATACTTCACATACTTGGATGACATTTTGTGGCATTTCATCACGTTGACTTATTTTTCCAGCCCTTTGACAAGCATCACAGGATTTGCAAAGAAGGTGTGCGTCTTTGTAAATTGTAGGCCAATAGAATCCAGCTTCATAAACTTTTCTTGCTGTTAGTTGAGGCCCATAATGCCCTCCTGTTGGTCCTGTGTGACAATGGTTTAAAATTTTACTAGCTTCATCTCCAAATACACATCGGCGTATTATTCCATCGGGACAACTTTTAAACAGATGTGGATCTTCCCAGAAATAGTGTTTTATATCACTGAAGAATTTCTTTCGTCTTTGGTACGATAATCCTTTTTCAAGGAATCCACAAACTAAGTAGTTTGCATAGTCTGCAAACCATGGGATTTCTTTATAATCTATCTTCAATAGATATTCATCAGGAAAGTTGTCTTGTATGGCCGATTCATTTAGAACTTCTAACTCAGGATTTTCAAGACGAGAAAGATGATCAGCGGCGAGATTTTCTGCTCCTCTTTTATCTCGGACTTCAATATCAAACTCTTGTAAGAGTAAGATCCAACGGATTAATCTTGGTTTAGCATCTTGTTTTGAAAATAGGTATCTAAGAGCAGAATGGTCGGTATAGACCACCGTTTTTGCTAGAACGAGATATGATCGAAATTTTTCAAAAGCAAAGACAATAGAAAGGAGTTCTTTTTCAGTAGTTGTATAGTTCGTTTGTGCTCCTTGTAATGTCTTACTAGCATAATATATACGTTGAAATCGTTTTTCAATCCTTTGTCCTAAAACGGCTCCCATTGCAAAATCACTTGCATCGCACATTAGTTCAAATGGTAGATTCCAATTTGGTGTTATCATGATCAGTGCATTAGTGAGTTTCTCTTTAAGAATATTAAAAGATTTGATACACTCATCTGAAAAGATGAATGGAGCATCCTTTTCTAGGAGTTTATTCATAGGAGTGGCAATTTTTGAAAAATCTTTTATGAAACGTCGGTAAAAACCGGCATGCCCTAGAAAACTCCTAACTCCTCTAACATTGGTGGGATGTGGAAGTTTAGCAATTACATCTACTTTAGCTCTATCCACTTCAATTCCTTCTTTTGAAATTTTATGTCCAAGAACGATGCCTTCTTTAACCATAAAATGGCATTTCTCCCAATTAAGTACTAGATTTGATTTTTCGCATCTAATTAGCATTCGTTCCAGATTAACTAGACATGATTTAAATGTATCACCGAAGACTGAAAAGTCATCCATGAATACTTCCATGCATTCTTCTATCATGTCGTGAAAAATCGCCATCATACACCTTTGAAAGGTTGCAGGGGCGTTACAAAGTCCAAATGGCATGCGTTTGTAAGCAAAAGTACCATAAGGGCACGTGAATGTGGTTTTCTCTTGATCTTCGGGTGCTATTGGAATTTTAAAATATCCGGAAAATCCATCTAGAAAACAATAGTAACTATTTCCGGCTAATCTTTCCAACATTTGATCTATGAAAGGTAAGGGAAAGTGATCTTTTCTGGTGGCGTCATTTAATTTTCTATAATCAATACATACACGCCATCCTGTTACAGTCCTAGTAGGAATAAGCTCATTTTTCTCATTTGTAATAACAGTCATGCCACCCTTTTTAGGCACGCATTGAACTGGGCTTACCCATGGACTATCACAAATTGGATATATCAAACCTGCATCTAGCAGTTTAATAATCTATTTCTTAACTACATCTTGCATATTAGGATTTAGTCTTTATTGGCGTTGCACATACGTTTTATGACCTTCTTCCATAAGGATTTTATGTGTGCAATACGAAGGACTTATTCCTTTAATATCATGAATCTTCCATGCAATGGCTGGTTTATGAGCTTTCAACACAGAAATGAGTTGTGATTTCTCATTTTCAGTAAGAGAAGACGATATTATTACAGGTAATTCAGATTCACCATGTAAATAAGCGTATTCCAAATGGTTCGGAAGTGGCTTTAACTCTAATTTCGGAGGTTCTTCTATCGATGATTTATATCGATATCTGTCTTCTTCTTTTAGCATTTGAATTTCTTCTGTTGTTGGTTCATATCCATTAGCTATAAGTGTAGCTAACATTTCAGCTTCATCAATTGGTTCATTACCTTCTCCTAAAGAACATTCTCCTGTTCCTTGTAATTCTGGAAATTCTTCTAATAATTCTGCATGTGCATCTATAGTTTGAATATAATAACATGTATCATCTGCAGATTATGGTTGTTGCATTGCTCTATCAACTGAAAAGGTAACACTCTCATCCTCTATACTTAGGGTCAGTTTCTTACCGAACACGTCTATCATTGCTTTAGCCGTGTTTAAGAATGGTCTTCCTAATATGAGAGGAACTTGAGAATCTTCTTCCATGTCCAAAACAACAAAATCTACTGGAAATACTAAAGTACCAACTTTAACTAGCATGTTCTCCATTATCCCTCTAGGATATTTTATTGATCTATCGGCTAGTTGTATGCTTATTCTGGTTGGTTTCAATTCTCCAAGGTCTAGTTTAGTGTATAGTGAATACGGCATTAGATTTATACTAGCACCTAAGTCTGCCAATGCTTCTATTGAACTAAGACTACCCAGAAAACATGGAATTGTGAAACTTCCTGGATCAGATAGTTTTTCTGGTATCTTATTCAACAGCACTGCTGAACAATTAGCATTCATAGTAACAGCCGAGAGTTCTTCCATTTTCTTTCTATTTGAGATTAGATCTTTCAAGAATTTAGCATATCTTGGCATTCCTGAAATCACATCAATGAAAGGAAGATTTACATTTATCTGTTTAAACATATCCAAAAATTTGGATTGCTCGGCTTCAAGTTTTTCTTTCTTCATTTTACTCGGGTAAGGAAGTGGTGGTTGGTATGGTTTAACATAAGGTTTATCCTTAACTGTGTTATCTTCATTAACCTTCTCAACTACCGGTTCTTTTTCCTTATCTTGATCAGGTTGTGGTTCTTGTAGAGTAGGAATAGTTTCATCAGAAGTTACAGGTATTTCAGGTGGTTTAAGTGTTGTACCACTTCTTGTGGTAATGGCTTTAGCTGTTTCATTTCAGGGGTTAGCATTTGTATCACTAGGTAGACTTCCCGGTTTTCTTTCACCTATTAACCTTGCTAGGTTACTTACTTCTTGTTCCAGATTTTGAATAGAAGCTTGTTGATTTCTAAATGCTTGAGCATTTTGTTCATTAGTTTGTTTTTGAGATGTGAAAAACTGCGTTTGAGTTTCAACTAGCTTCGTCATCATATCTTCTAAATTCGTCTTTTTATCATCGGTTTGTTGTGGTGGTTTGTTTTGAAAATTAGGTCTTTGCTGATTGTAAGTATTATTGGATACTTGTTGATTGCTAGGACCTTGTTGGTTGTTGTATGGAATATTTCGGTTATAATTCTGGTTTTGATTGTAAATCGGTCTTGGCGGTTGATAATTATTCTGATAATTATTTCCAGGCCTTTGGTTTATGTATGAAATATTCTCTCTTTGTTCCATTGTTAATTCAATACTGAGACAATCTTTTGTCAAATGTGGTCCTCCACACTGCTCACAACTAATTCGTATTGAGTGAATATCCTTAGTCATCTTTTCCATTCGTCTCTCCACAGCATCTATCTTTGCGGAAATGGAATCTAAGTCATGACTAGAATCAGCTCTAGCTGCTTTAGATGATCTAATGATATCTTTTTCTTGGTGCCACTCATGTGAGTGGGAAGCAGTGTTATCAATAATTTTGTAAGCATCAGTTTCGGTTTTCTTCATAATAGAACCACCAGCTGCTATATCTATGTCTTTCCTTGTAGTGATGTCGCATCCTTGGTAGAATATTTGTACTATTTGACAGGTGTCTAAACCATGTTGCGGACATCCTCTTAACAACTTTCCATATCTTGTCCACGCCTCATATAGAGTTTCATTTGGTTTCTGTGTGAACGTAACAATTTCTGCTTGAAGTCTTACGGCTTTAGATGTAGGAAAGAATTGTTTAAGAAATTTGTCAACTAAAACATCCCATGTATCGATCGCCCCTTCAGGTAATGATTCCAACCAATCTTTGGCTTCTCCCTTTAAAGTCCAGGGAAATAACATGAGATATATCTGTTCATCCTCCACTTCTCGGATTTTAAATAGTGTGCAGATCCTATTAAAGGTACGTAGATGTTCATTTGGATCTTCCTTCGGCGCACCACTAAATTGGCATTGATTAGTCACCATGTGTAGAATTTGTCCTTTGATTTCATAATCTGGCGCATTAATGTCTGGATGAGTAATTGCGTGACCTTGGCCAGTGCGTTTAGCTCTCATTCGGTCTTCCATACTTAAAGGTTCCAGATTCTCCATAATTGAATTTGTTGAATCGGTATCACTAGATGATTCTGATTTAATGGTTCATTCCTCAACAATCTCTGTTTGAATGATTGGTGGTTCCGGAGGAAAGTTTAATGGTTCAGGATCTACGAACCGTTCCTGAATATTTTCCGGATTCTCAATTGTGAGGTCGGGTTCAAAAAATGGATTATCGGAAATTTGAACTGAAGTACTTGGTCGACTGGATGACGATTCTAAAGAAAAATCAACGGCGGTTATATTTGCTAAATGTCTTGATCTAGTTACAGGTGGTGAACGTACAAAAGGTGGTGAACGTCTTGCTCGGTGCATTCACTGAATATCCTATTAGTTTTTAAAAGGAAAGAAAAATTATAATAAGTTATCCAATTAATAGACTTTTCTGATTTTGCCCACGTTTCGAATAGCCAAAAGATGCAGCAGAGGGGCAGGATTCGTTTGGTCTCAATATAATTGAGGACTGTTTGGCTCCAATAACCCGGTCCACGTACAAATCCAACTATTACTACGAACCAGAAAATTTTGATGTCTATCAATTTAACCACTTAAAATAAATTTTCGTAATTTTAAGAAATTTAGATAAGAAGTAGAATAAAAATCTATGTCCTAAAAACTAGAATAGCGAGAAATAAGAGAGAAAAAGAGTTCGTCGAAAAAGGTCGAAAAACGAAAAATGGTTGAAAAATAAAAGGTGACGGAAAAATAAAAGAAACTTATAAAAACTTAAAAATACTTGACTAACCTAACCTTATTACTACAACTAACTTAAAATTATAATCGCAAATTGAAATTACTAATTGGAATGATAATTGATACATAGTAAAAGGTGTCTAAAAAATATTAAAGCTTACAGGAAAAACTAAATACCAAATCGAAATAACTTAAAAAGAAACTAAAACTTAAAAAGGCGTCGCAAAATTCTAAAGCACCTAAATCTTAGTCTAAAGAAAAAGCACTTAAGGAATTCTACGGCAAAGCCTAAAAATCTAGGAGTAAAAATAACTATAGCAAAAACTAAGTTTAAAATTAAATATGAGCTAAAAATACAAATATTACGTTACAATGATTAAAAAGGGACAAAATATAAAAATATATAAAAAGTTGTAAAAAGTACAATTTTTATAAAAATATTATTTTTATATTTTTTTTTTTAATAAAACTACTAATTTTACAATTTAATAAAACTAATTTAAACAAAATAAAACAAATTAAATAAAAAGAAATTTTAAAATAAAACTTAATTATAATAATAATACATAATTAGGGTTTATATTAATAATAATTAATAATAATCCGTAATAAATGCTGAATTAGGGCTTCTGTCGGCGTGTCAGAAAGTCTCCGCGAGTCGCGGTAATTAATGAAGAAAACCCCGCGAGTCGCGGGGTTCAGAAATTCAATTCTGGCACAGTTTGAATCGACGCGTTTTTTCTTTATTTATTTATTTTTTTTTATTTTCTGTTTTCTGTTTTTTCTATATATAAAAGATATTTAATAAAACTTATATTTTTATAAATTAAAATAAGAATAAAGAAACTTATAAAACTTAAATATTTAAAAAAAATACTAAAAAATACTTATATTTTTGTTTTTTCTTTTTATATTTTCGAATAATTAAAACGTATTTTTACAAAAACGAATTTTAATAAAAGTAAACAAAAAATCTTTTTTTTTTTTTTTTTTTTTATATTAGCGTTTCGCTTCCGGCGTTTAGAAATGTCCCCGGCAGCGGCGCCAAAAATACTTGATGTTATGCGAGGTGTATAAAAAATAGTTTATATTTTACTAGGAAATACTATTAAATACGATACAATTTTACACTAGATATTTATTTATTTATAGAATGGATATACTTAAACCTTGCTACAACACTTATAGGCAGTGTATCTAATCATACAGTAGTGTAGTTTTTAGTAAGTCCGGTTCGTTCCACAGGGAAATCTTTAAACAAAGCTCAACGCTATATTAGTTTACTTTTATAAAAATACAAATATATATATAAGTAATATTATTATTATAAAGGGGGTTTTTACCGTTTAATGACCGGTTTGTCGATTTTAAGACTTTAGTCGCAGTTAAAACCTAATGTAAAATATTAAATAAATAAAAGACTTAATTTAAAGCGTAAAGTAAATAACGATAATGAAATTGCGAATAATAAAAGTGCGATAAAATAAACTTGCGATAATTAAAAAGTACGATAATTAAAAATGCAATTAAATATAATAACAATAAAAAATGCGATAATTAGAAGTGCAATTAAATATAAAATAAAGGAAATTAAATATGAAATAAAAGAATTATGCTTATTTAAACTTCCGTAATCATGATGTTTGACGTGTTGATTTTAGTTTTATGCCCATGGGTTAATTGTCCTTTGTCCTGGATTATTTAATATGTCCGTCTGGTTTTTGTCCATAACAGTCCATCAGTCATAAATATAAAGTGCGAGTGTCCTCATCAAATTATTCTTATACCCGAAGTTAAATATTCCAACTAATTGGGGATTCGAATTGTAACAAGGTTTTAATACTTTGTTTAATGAATACACCAGGTTATCGACTGCGTGTAAACCAAGGTTTTACTACTTTGTTAACAATTACACCAATTACCCTTGAATGTAATTTCACCCCTGTTTTAATTATTCTAGTGGCTATTAATCCATTCCCGTGTCCGGTTAAATGAACGATTATTCGTACATATAAATACCCCGCCCATCGTGTCCGATTGAGTGTATATGGTAATTTATAGGGACGCCCAATTGTAGATCTTTATATTAACATTAACAAACTATCATTTAGTTAAACAAATATAAAGCCCATTAATAGCCCATAGTCTAATTTCCACAAGTGTCGTTCTTTTGTCCAAACCCCAATTATGGTACAAAGCCCAATTATCCAATTTTAGTAATTAGCCCAACATCATGATTACTTCGTTTTAAATAAGCATAATAATTACTTAGCTACGAGACATTAATGTAAAAAGGTTGAACATAACTTACAATGATTAAAAATAGCGTAGCGTTACACGGACAGAAATTCGACTTACACCCTTACAATATTCGCTAACATACCCTTATTATTAGAATTATAATTATAATTAAAATTAAAATATAAATTATATATATATATATATATCGTATATATGAGAGAAGAGAGAAATAGATTATGAAAAATGATCAGAATTCGGTTTGCTTTATAGGCAGAGTCGATTTTTGGGGCTCCGCGACTCGCGGTAAAATCCTCTTCAAACTCCGCGAGTCGCGGAGAATGAATTTACAGCTCAGTCCTTGGAGTCTTTCTCTGCCGACGGTTTTTATTTATAAATATAATATATATATAATTAATATAATTAATTATATATTATATTATATTTATATACCTAGTTAACTTGTAATTTTTAGTCCGTTGCGTCGAGCGTTGAGAGTTGACTCTGGTCCCGGTTCCGGATTTTCGAACGTCCTTGCGTACAATTTAATATCTTGTACTTTGCGTTTTGAATCTTGTACTCTTGTAATTTCGAGACGTTTCTTATCAATAATTGGAACCTTTTTGATTGTCTTTTGTACTTTTGAGCTTTTTGGTCGTTTGCGTCTTCAATTCGTCGAATCTGTCTTTTGTCTTCACCTTTTATTATTTAAACGAATATCACTTGTAAATAGAACAATTGCAACTAAAAGCTTGTCTTTCTTGAGGAATAATGCTATGAAATATATGTTCGTTTTTAGCATTATCAGGCATCATCCGGGAAAGTGCACTGCTGTGTGTACAATATGTAAGAAGATAGGCCATGCTGCAAAGACTTGTAGAACCCTACCTCAGAATAGAGCCATTGTTCCGGCTAGAGCTCCTCCAACATGCTATACTTGTGGTGAAAAGGGGCATATTAGCCCGAATTGTCCAAAGAAGAAAGATACTCCAGCTACTGGAGCAAATGCTACTGCCAAAGGTCGTGCTTTTGTGATTACTTCTGCAGAAGCCAGTGATGAGGATGAGGTCATTACCGGTACGTACCTCGTCAATAATTGTTATGCCACTATTTTATTTGATACAGGAGCCGATAAGAGTTATGTGTCAAATGAGTTTTGCACCCTTTTTACTGAAAAGCCCCAAACCCTACAAACCAGACGATTAGTAGAAGTGGCTAATGGGAAGTTAATGAAAGTTGATAAAATATATAAAAACTGCAACCTAATTCTAGCCGATAAGGAATTCAAGATAGACCTTTTGCCGGTCAAGCTAGGTAGTTTCGATGTAGTGGTTGGAATGGATTGGTTAGGTCCATTGAGAGCAGCCATCATGTGTTTCGATAAGACCGTTCAAATTCCGTTAGGAAGTGGAGAAACTCTTATTATCCAAGGCGAACGAAGTTGTTCCAATCTTAATATCATCTCATGTCTTAAAGCCCGTAAGTACCTTGTGAAAGGTTACTCCGCCATACTAGCTCACGTTAAAATGATCGAATCCGAAGAAACGCGTATTGAAAACGTCCCGGTTGTTAAAGATTTTCCCGATGTGTTTCCCGAAAATCTCCCTGGTCTTCCACCGCCTCGTCAAGTTGAATTTCAAATCGATTTATCTTCAGGTGCTGCACCCATTGCTAAAGCACCGTATCGTTTAGCACCTTCCGAAATGAAGGAACTTTCTAACCAACTCCAAGAACTTTTGGATCTAGGTTTTATTCGTCCAAGTTCGTCCTCGTGGGGAGCTCCTATCTTATTTGTCAAAAAGAAGGATGGTACGTTGAGAATGTGTATTGATTACCTAGAACTCAACAAGCTTACCATAAAGAACCGTTACCCGTTACCTCGCATTGATGATCTATTTGACCAACTTCAAGGGTCAAGCATTTATTCTAAGATTGATTTAAGATCCGGTTATCACCAGCTCAGAGTCAAGGAGTCCGACATTCCTAAGACTGCATTCCGCACCCGATACGGACATTACGAATTTTGTGTTTTGCCTTTCGGTTTAACCAATGCTCCAGCCGTATTTATGGATCTTATGAACCGTGTTTGCAAGCCTTACCTTGATAAATTCGTTATTGTTTTCATCGACGACATCTTGATCTATTCTAAAAGCGAGAAAGAACATGAGCAACATTTACGATTGATTCTTGAACTCTTAAGAAAAGAAAAACTCTACGCAAAATTTTCTAAGTGTGAGTTTTGGCTTAGAACCATACAATTCCTTGGACATGTTGTAGATAGTAATGGAATACATGTCGATCCCGCTAAAATCACCGCTGTTCAGAATTGGGAAGTGCCAAAGACTGCGAAGCATATTCGCCAATTTTTGGGACTTGCCGGTTACTACCGAAGATTTATTAAAGATTTTTCTCTTCTTGCAAAGCCTCTCACCAAGTTAACTCACAAAGGGAAGAAATTCGAGTGGTCCAAAGAACAAGAGTCTGCATTTAAGATTCTGAAAGAGAAGTTGACCACTGCTCCGATCTTATCTTTACCTGAAGGTTCCGACGATTTTGTTGTCTACTGCGATGCCTCGAAACAAGGGTTCGGTTGTGTTCTAATGCAACGCAAGAAGTGTAACAACCCAACATTGATTTACCAAAAACACGACACCAAAAAAAATTTCTGTGACTGCCCATCTGGACGGCGTCCAGAAATCGGGACGGCGTCCAGCCTTTACAACTGGGATGACGTCCAAGGATTTGGGACGGCGTCCCAATGAACTAAAAAGTACTGATCAGTTTTTGTTTACACGCGAGCGAAAAACTCGCTCCCCGACACTTTTCAACGAAACCATTT
This sequence comes from Rutidosis leptorrhynchoides, assembly GCF_046630445.1. NCBI lineage: Eukaryota > Viridiplantae > Streptophyta > Magnoliopsida > Asterales > Asteraceae > Rutidosis > Rutidosis leptorrhynchoides. The sequence continues at coordinate 318,626,486 of NC_092334.1, forward strand.
TCACAATATGACATATTAAGTAAAACTAAGATATTGCCACCATAAAAACAAGTTTTACAACCCCGGGCTCACAATGACCCATTTTACAAATAAAGTAGCAGTTTCGACCCATTTATCTCTTTAGACGGATTAGAACTCTACAACCCAACCCGATACCAAGAGCATAATCCCGGGGACTACCAAAACCACAACCGCGTCCAATTATCCGAAAGCTACCCCATCAAGCCCAACCGCTCCTGCACGTCTAGTCTAACAACTAGCTAGAATCAATAACACAATACCTGTAAAAAGGTAAACAACGAGAAGGGTAAGCCGAAGCTTAGTGAATGCAATAATTATACACATACATATATAATATACCTACTTGCAAACACTTACTCACATACCGCATACATGCTAGCAACACAATTAGCTTATCATCACAATTACAAGCTATAACCTCCAATAATCAAGCTAGCATAACAAAAGCATATATAATATGAACAAATATAATATGCTTACGCTACAACACAAATAACCATGGTTAACCAATAGTACAAGGGAACGGCGCTCGCGAAAACGCCATCGGTGTTCACAACATCCGTTAGGGCACTTAACACCTCGCACCACTAACCCCTAGGGTGGCACCTTAACACCTCGGCACTTCACCCCGAGTGGAATCTTAACACCTCGATGCTTCACTCATTATTTTACGGAGTGGTGTCTTAACACCTCGACACTACACTCCTAGGTGGCATCTTAACACCTCGATGCTACACCCGAGTGGCATCTTAACACCTCGATGCTACACTCTTCACGTGAAACGTGGTGTCTTAACACCTCGACACTACACATTTCACGCTACAACAAATAGATACATTATATACCTACGCATATAATTATTCCACTCACCTTATCACGTCGGTGGTGATTTAGCACTTCCGTATGCTTCGAGCAAGGTACCTAATACATAAGTACACATTCAATACACAATTTGTGGAATTAACCACAATACTCACTCACACCTAAAACCGCCCATAAAATGGCCAAGACTCATCTTTAATTACTAAAACTAGTGATGTAAGTCTACTAACACCAATTAGCATAAACTTAGGGTGTTTCATACCCATTTCACCCATTTAGGTCAACCTTAACTCATTTGACCCATTTCAACACTTATACATACCATTTTAGCCAAACATGACCCATTTACAATTCTTCCATCATTTACAAGTGTATTAATGACTAATCAACACAATTTAACACTTACAACTTCAATTCACATGGCCAAACCCTAGATCATAGCTATTAGGGTTTTTCTTATCTCAACATAACCCAAATTCACCCATTTTACCCCCAAATGGGTCTTACAAGTTCCAACACTCCTAAAATCACTAATACTACTGATTATACCCCACTTACAAACCTTAAACATGCTTAAATCATTAACCAACCCAAAACCCGTAAAATATCAAAATAGTGGGTTTCCATAAACCCTCTTCCTCATCTAAAAGGGTTTTACAAATAACAAGCTCAAACCCTAAATGTACACAAGAATCTTAACAATGAAATTCGGAGTTGAGACTTACCAATACTACCAAAATGTAGCCGTGAATGAAAGGAACAACTTTAACTCTCGAGCTTTGGCCCGAAACGCTCATCTTCTTCACCAAACCAAGCTTTCTCACTCTAAATTAACCCTCTCTCTCTAAAAGAAGATGAGAGTGTTTTATGTGGGTGAGAATGAGCTCCAAATCGAGTTCTAGATCATTTTTGATGATCCCAAACCGACCTCAAGTGAAAAGACCCAAATACCCCTTTTAATTTGAGTAAAATAGAGCTGCTGGCCAGTCAGGCCTTCTGGACGGCGTCCAAAAAGCTTGGACGGCGTCCTAACCTTCATTGTTGGACGGCGTCCCAAAGTCTGGACGGATTCCCAATGAACTGAGCCTGAAACTGAACTTGTTTTGGTCGTAACTTTCAAACCGTAGCTCCGTTTTTGATGAACCAAATATCGTTGGAAACGTAATGAGATTTACTATCCAATGGTAAGGTTTTAGAACATCAACTCTAATTTTATTTGGGATCCAAATATACGCTTACATGCCTCGTATTTCGAATGACGCTCGAAATAATGTGTAACTGAAAAACGGGTGTTACAACTCTCCCCCACTTAAATTGGATCACGTCCTCGTGATCCGCACAAACACTAGAAGTTAAGCACTTTTTTCACGAACATTTCCGCTTCCAACGCGGAGTCACACAAGTAGTAAACTCATCCGAATCCTCGCTTCGTGCACTAACGCATCATAATACAACAACCGTACTTCACAATCGTCCTAAAAGAAGGACAATTCACCGGCAACCATCGTCGTCACACCTCACGATTCCTACAAAACACAACAAAGCCCGTCATCCATAACATCATCCGTGAATTCTAAGATCCCACCACACGCTAATGATCACTAGCGTGCACTACCGCAATAAACGATATCTCATACACTCAACGTCCAGAATTTCCATTTAGGAAATACAAAAAAAATACCACATTTTCCTCCAAGTTCTCACGGCTGCAACACGCAACAAGCGTCATCCATAACTATATCGCCCTATGCGATCTTCTAAATTCACTACGCCGTGAACCAAGTCTTACATTAATCCAAATCGAGAAGGATTCATGCTTCCTTAAAATTTCGTACTCATTCGGTTCATAACCGTACTACTCGACCGATCATTCCTGAATATTCTTTACGCCAAGAACCAAACTCCCTCCGGCTCTACACCGGATCATTCCTTCAACGAAAAAAATTTAATAACCCCGCAATAACACTTAAGAAGCACCACTTTCCCGCCGATCGATCCACACACGACTATACGTCACTGGATTAATCCAGGACGACAATAATACACCACGAATTAGACGAAACATCAACACATCGTCATAGGGTTTCTCCTCTGAACCATACAATACGGCTTCCTAGTACTAGTATAGAAGCTATTCGTATACCAAAATCCCGTCAACGGCGAATCATCATCACAAAATTTCCGCAATTCGCCACACGACTCACAAAAATATTCACCACGCCGGGTGAACTTTCCTACCTAGACCGTCCGTTAAGGATGGTCTCAATATTTCAATGCAACTAACAGTCGCATCACTAGGGAGCACACTCTCGCAAACAAACAACATCTGCGTGTCTCGATGTGAGGCAGTCAAAATCGACACTCTCCTCCTCACATTCGTCCATAAAGTGGAATAATCCACTGACAATCTCCACGATTGCGTTTCCCGATAGGGAAAATACGATATTCGTCACGATATCGAACTTATTCTCATTCAATTATACTGTCCGGGTTTCACGACAACCCAGATTTTTCACTACGGGAGAACCCGCAATGACAACTTCATTCTCTCTCTCCGGGATCTCAAACTTCACATTTGGTCTCATACCGCACATTGGTACTACACGACCACCTTACATAGGAAGTCTTACACTTCCTTCGATCCCATCATCACAATCTTCACGCATAACATTCTCGAGTTGTAACTCACAATCGTAAAGCACGATCTCGAGTTGACATTAGCAACCCGTCACTCTTCCTCGTTAGGAGCTCCGAATACCCATTGAGGCTTAGCATGGTACGCTCCAACATTTCACTATACATAACACCACTGGAGTTTTCCTCGGGCGGCAGTAAAAACTCCCCCACTTAGGATTTATATCCCTATTCTCACCGCCAAGATGATAACATCCCGCGGAATTGTAATTCCACGTCACACCTGACCATTCTCACCGTTGGTCATAAACATCAATTCACCGCAAATTCGCTTTAGGCTCTCAGAGCCGACATGCACAATCACTTGAGACGTCGTACACGCGATGAAATCGCACCTTCATACCACACTTCACAACTAACTACCTTAATCGTTCAAAAAGCAAACTCCACCAAAGTCTTACATATGCCTCTAAGCCTAGGCATATGTCACGCCGCTTACTTAGTCGTGATTCTCAGTCGAGATCACCCGACCTTCCACTTGACGAATCGTTATCAACAATTGCTCACTCTCATAGAGAAGAGTGACCAATTCTGACATCATAATTGCGTCCACCACAATATCAACACTTCATCAAAACCCTTCGGACTAACCGGCCATTAAGTCCGTCACCGGATCACCGGTCATCTTTACCCGTCTATCACTTAAGAGCAACAAGATTCGCTCACCCGTCACTTCATAAGAAGTATTCGTCACAATGCTCTTAAACTTCGACTTTCGCAACCGTCGAATTACCATCACCCGTCGATCACTATTATAATCTCCGATGCTTCCAAGGGTATCTCACGGGCACCCTAAGCACAAAGTGATCACACCACTACCGGAGTTGAACATTACCCTAGCAGGTATAAAAAGGCACCTGACGCAGTGTCATGCAGACTCCCACCACAATCAAATGAATTTTAGAAAATCGATCTTTAGGTTCCATACACCCGATGTCACCCATCTCTCTATAATAATGACCCGAAGTCATACCTACCCGATAACCTTACGGTTTATTGTCTTATCGAAAGTTCCTAGCGATCACACGCTACCCGCAATTTCCACAAGGCCAAACGATATAGCCTAATGAGGCCCTTCATCTAACACAAGGAGATGCTCGGGGATACCAAGTCTTACACCCTTCTACATCTCGATAAAACCACTACTACAAGGGATATTCCATTAGGAATGTTGCCCTATAATCTACAACACACTAACGCAATCAACATTACACGGGTCCCACTCTCAAGAGTTTAACGACCCGAAGACTCCTCGATTCACCAATTCCAAGGCGACTCACAACAAGAATCCTAACACGATTCTCTAACCACACACTCTACCGAGTGTAACTCAAAACTACAATCATTAGACTTGTCGCATTCCATTACAGAATTCAAGTCCTCGTTGCACACACGCAAACGTAAATCAATCTTCCTAGTTACGATGGGTAACTAAAACCAATAACAACCTCAATAATGCACCCACTACTTAGGGTGGCTAAGCACGCACCAAACTTGTGAGTTGGCTCACTCACTTAACTAACCGAATCCATCGTAACACTTCACGACTCGCAACGAACCCGATGCGACTACAAGCACATCACCCGAGACAACTATCACTTAGGAACCAATAAAGATTCCTCATTTATCCCGAATCTACCCCAACCATGCACGTTTCCTCCGTTTGGTACTCGTCATGTCATGCTTGATGTCAAGATACACTTTCGTAATAATGGTGATCGGTCACTATTACAAATGCGTACCTTACCATTTCCACATGGTCACGCAAAGTACTTTACTCGGACTGACGCAACATTCACACAAAATAACACGCGATAACTCCTAGTACCCGAATGACCAAAGTCCTTACCGTGAACTTGATCACTCAAAACCGCCAAACATACGAATCTCCCCAATAGATTCATCCCTAGGATACCGCACAAAAGATACCTGTATATATACACCTATATACAACATAATAATAAATATACACAAGTACACCGCAATAACACGTCATCCTACAGCCTAGGTGACTATCACTAAAACAACGTCCCCGTTCGCCTACTTACCTTAGGCACTAGCAATCTAAGGCACTAATTTACACGCGAAATAAGGCCCCACATAATCCCACATTGGACAAGCACTAGTCCTAGTTAGTCACCTACTCTAAGGCACTAACAAATCTCAATCCGACCCGTACTCCTACAAGCCCCGCAAATAATGCACAATCGCCAATAAGTCTAAGACTGGGCACCTATCTCAAGGTCACCTAATTCCCTTAGACTATGCTCTGATACCACTTGTAACAACCCAACATTGATTTACCAAAAACACGACACCAAAAAAAATTTATGTGACTGCCCATCTGGACGGCGTCCAGAAATCGGGACGGCGTCCAGCCTTTACAACTAGGACGACGTCCAAGGATTTGGGACGGCGTCCCAATGAACTAAAAAGTACTGATCAGTTTTTGTTTACACGCGAGCGAAAAACTCGCTCCCCGACACTTTTCAACGAAACCATTTTCACAATATGACATATTAAGTAAAACTAAGATATTGCCACCATAAAAACAAGTTTTACAACCCCGGGCTCACAATGACCCATTTTACAAATAAAGTAGCAGTTTCGACCCATTTATCTCTTTAGACGGATTAGAACTCTACAACCCAACCCGATACCAAGAGCATAATCCCGGGGACTACCAAAACCCCATCCGCGTCGAATTATCCGAAAGCTACCCCATCAAGCCCAACCGCTCCTGCACGTCTAGTCTAACAACTAGCTAGAATCAATAACACAATACCTGTAAAAAGGTAAACAACGAGAGGGGTAAGCCGAGGCTTAGTGAATGCAATAATTATACACATACATATATAATATACCTACTTGCAAACACTTACTCACATACCGCATACATGCTAGCAACACAATTAGCTTATCATCACAATTACAAGCTATAACCTCCAATAATCAAGCTAGCATAACAAAAGCATATATAATATGGACAAATATAATATGCTTACGCTACAACACAAATAACCATGGTTAACCAATAGTACAAGGGAACGGCGCTCGCGAAAACGCCATCGGTGTTCACAACATCCGTTAGGGCACTTAACACCTCGCACCACTAACCCCTAGGGTGGCACCTTAACACCTCGGCACTTCACCCCGAGTGGCATCTTAACACCTCGATGCTTCACTCATTATTTTACGGAGTGGTGTCTTAACACCTCGACACTACACTCCTAGGTGGCATCTTAACACCTCGATGCTACACCCGAGTGGCATCTTAACACCTCGATGCTACACTCTTCACGTGAAACGTGGTGTCTTAACACCTCGACACTACACATTTCACGCTACAACAAATAGATACATTATATACCTACGCATATAATTATTCCACTCACCTTATCACGTCGGTGGTGATTTAGCACTTCCGTATGCTTCGAGCAAGGTACCTAATACATAAGTACACATTTAATACACAATTTGTGGAATTAACCACAATACTCACTCACACCTAAAACCGCCCATAAAATGGCCAAGACTCATCTTTAATTACTAAAACTAGTGATGTAAGTCTACTAACACCAATTAGCATAAACTTAGGGTGTTTCATACCCATTTCACCCATTTAGGTCAACCTTAACTCATTTGACCCATTTCAACACTTATACATACCATTTTAGCCAAACATGACCCATTTACAATTCCTCCATCATTTACAAGTGTATTAATGACTAATCAACACAATTTAACACTTACAACTTCAATTCACATGGCCAAACCCTAGATCATAGCTATTAGGGTTTTCCTTATCTCAACATAACCCAAATTCACCCATTTTACCCCCAAATGGGTCTTACATGTTCCAACACTCCTAAAATCACTAATACTAGTGATTATACCCCACTTACAAACCTTAAACATGCTTAAATCATTAACCAACCCAAAACCCGCAAAATATCAAAATAGTGGGTTTCCATAAACCCTCTTCCTCATCTAAAAGGGTTTTACAAATAACAAGCTCAAACCCTAAATGTACACAAGAATCTTAACAATGAAATTCGGAGTTGAGACTTACCAATACTACCAAAATGTAGCCGTGAATGAAAAGAACAACTTTAACTCTCGAGCTTTGACCCGAAACGCTCATCTTCTTCACCAAACCAAGCTTTCTCACTATAAATTAACCCTCTCTCTCTAAAAGAAGATGAGAGTGTTTTGTGTGGGTGAGAATGAGCTCCAAATGGAGTTCTAGATCATTTTTGATGATCCCAAACCGACCCCAAGTGAAAAGACCCAAATACCCCTTTTAATTTGAGTAAAATAGAGCTGCTGGCCAGTCAGGCCTTCTGGACGGCGTCCAAAAATCTTGGACGGCGTCCTAACCTTCATTGTTGGACGGCGTCCCAAAGTCTGGATGGAGTCCCAATGAACTGAGCCTGAAACTGAACTTGTTTTGGTCGTAACTTTCAAACCGTAGCTCCGTTTTTGATGAACCAAATATCGTTGGAAACGTAATGAGATTTACTATCCAATGGTAAGGTTTTAGAACATCAACTCTAATTTTATTTGGGATCCAAATATACGCTTACATGCCTCGTATTTCGAATGACGCTCGAAATAATGTGTAACTGAAAAACGGGTGTTACAAGAAGGTTATCGCTTATGCCTCCCGACAATTAAAGAAACATGAAGTTAATTACACCACACACGATTTGGAGTTAGGTGCTGTGGTATTCGCTCTGAAGATGTGGTGACATTATCTATACGGTACTAAGTTTACGATATTCACCGACCATAAGAGTCTTCAGCATGTCTTTAATCAGAAACAGCTAAACATGAGACAGAGACGATGGCTCGAATTGTTAAATGATTATGATTGTGAACTAAAGTATCATCCGGGAAAGGCAGATGTAGTTGCTGATGCTCTAAGTCGAAAGGACGAAGTTAGGCGTGTTCGTGCCTTGAATCTTAAGATCAAATCGAATCTCATCTCTCGAATCTGTGAAGTTCAAGTTGAAGCTATCAAACCTACACTTATCGAAGGAGAAGGACCTATAAATTTCGAAAACCAACTGCATGTTAAGTCCAATGGTACAAGATATTTTGGTAATCGAATTTGGGTTCCTCGTTATGGTAATCTCCGTGAACTAGTCTTGGATGAAGCACATAAGACTAGGTATTCTATTCATCCCGGTTCTAGTAAAATGTATCAGGATGTGAAAGAGTTCTACTGGTGGCCCAACATGAAAGGCGACATTGCTACTTATGTGAGTAAGTGTCTTACTTGTTCGAAAGTCAAAGATGAGCACCAAAAGCCTTCTGGTCTTCTAACTCAACCCGATATTCAACAGTGGAAGTGGGATGGTATAGCTATGGACTTTATCACAAAATTGCCTAAGACTGCAAATGGCAATGATACGATTTGGGTCATAGTTGATCGTCTCACTAAGTCTGCACATTTCATACCAATCAAAGAGACTGACAGAATGGAAAAGTTAGCTCGACTCTATGTTAAAGAGATTGTTACTCTTCATGGTGTCCCTACTTCTATTATCTCGGATCGCGATAGTCGATTTACTTCCAATTTCTGGAAATCCTTGCAAGCGTCTCTTGGAACTCGACTCGACATGAGTACAGCTTATCATCCGCAAACGGACGGTCAAAGTGAACGAACTATCCAAACTTTGGAGGATATGCTACGAGCATGTGTTATCGATTTCGGTAAAGGGTGGGATAAACACCTACCTTTAGTCGAGTTTTCTTACTACAACAGCTATCACTCTAGTATTAAAGCTGCACCATTCAAAGCTTTATACGGTCGCAAATGTAGATCTCCGTTGTGTTGGGATGAACTCGAGGACAGACAATTAACTGGTCCTGAACTTATTCATGAAACTTCCGAAAAGATCGTGCAAATCAAGAAGCGTTTAGAAACCGCTCGTAGTCGACAAAAGAGTTATGCCGAACCTCACCGAAAACCGTTAGAATTCCAAGTTGGAGATAACGTTATGTTAAAAGTATCTCCTTGGAAAGGTGTTATCCGCTTCGGTAAACGAAGTAAACTCAGTCCGCGTTATGTTGGACCTTTCAAAGTTATTCAAAGAATCGGTCCCGTTGCGTATCGATTAGAACTTCCAGCTGAACTAAGTCAAGTACATGATGTGTTTCATGTCTCAAATCTGAAAAAGTGTCTCGCCGAAGATACTCTTGTTATTCCTTTGGATGATATCCGCATTGATGAGCAAATGCACTTTGTCGAAGAACCTATAGAGATTATGAAAGAAGAGGTCAAAGAGACTCGTAAGAGCAACATACCTATCGTTAAAGTCCGTTGGAATTCGCATAGAGGCCCCGAATATACCTGGGAACGCAAAGATCAAATGATACGGAAATACCCCCATCTCTTCCCAACTGTTGATGAAGCAGACGGGAACTCCACTTAAAACTTCGGGACGAAGTTTTCATTAACGGGGAGGTACTATGACGACCCTCATTTTTTCGTCTATATTTTTCTTCCTTATAATTTAATGCCCGAATAAAAGATTTAAGTATAATGAATAAACTTTATGTATTAATGAAAGGTCGTTATATACATACGAAATTAACGAACGTTAAACGAATAATAAATTTTATTCAACAACGTACATTTATAAGTTTATATTATATAACGGAACTTAAACATATCAATTAAATTATATAACGTATACTTATTATAAATAAGTTTATAATATATAATTTTGTACCAAAGTAACATAAGTTTATTAGTTAAAGTTATAAACTAGTTATACTTGACATAGTTATATATAAATATATATAACTAAATAGTATATACATGTATATAAAATAAAAAGTGTATATAAACGTAATAACACTTATAAAAATAAAACTATACGACGATAGCTTTTATAAAATAAAATTTTAGTTATTGATATACTTTATAAAATATATATATATATATATATATATATATATATATAAACCGTAAATGTGTATATATGTATATATATAACTTGTATAAAAGTTTAACAAAACTACAAATCAATTAAGAAAAGTTTTTACAATTTTAACATTTTATGATTTGATAAAAAGTTTTATAAACTTATGAGTTTAAAAAAAAAAATAACTGTAGCGGCCGAGAGGTATTATATATAAAAAAAATTTTTTATTTCTTTTACTTTTATAAAACTAATCACATGTATTATTAGATCTAGATCTACTTTAGCCCATACCCTAACTAAATTATTAAGTGAAATGATTATTAGAGCTGGTGTTATTACTTTTGATTTTTAATTACAATTAATAAATCAATAATTTTATTTATATTTTTCTTTTATACTTTTAAATACAAATTTTTCACTATAAATAGCACTCAAATCTCCATTACAAACTTACACCCAAAAACTTACTCTCACTTGAAGATCATACTCTCAAACCTCTGCAAAAATTATTTTTGTAAGTCTCCTTTATTTTTTTTATAGTTTTTATGCAGTTTTTGTATTTATTTTTGTATTCCGATCGATAATTAGGAATTAATTACCAAACCATTATAATTAAATAAATTAAATACATGATAATTAGTATCAAGTATCCTAATGACTATAAAAATTATTTTTATGAATTATACATTCAAATTTATATTTATTAAAAATCAAAAACGAATTAAATATATATTCGGTATATATAGATATATAATAAATAAATAGTAAACGATTATATATATATGTTTTTACAAGTTTTGCTTATCACATATGTTATACAAGTAATTATAAAAATAAATGTTTGATTTAATTGTCATTTTAAATAATTAATTTGTATTTTCTTTAGTTTTGCTACAGTAGCCGAAAATAGTGTTTTTAAAATAAAAAGAGAACTAAATGGTAGAATATTTTTATGACTACAATAATTAATAGAAACTACTTTGGAACTATTAAGAAAGTTATAAAAATTATTTTTGAATTAATGAATATATATTTCTAGTTAATTTCGAATTTAAACTAATAACAATACAATAGTTGAATTAAATAGTTAAGCTATTAATATAATTATATAAATAATTTTTCTAAGCTTAATATACTAATATAAGCTCACGAAAATTATTGGTTGAATTAATTTAGTTGATTTAATAATTACTACTTTATAAAATTTGATTTATTGCAAACCGAAAAAGAAATTAGCAATAAATACTTTTACACCATAACAAAAATGTATAAAATTTTCCTAACTTTATTTTGATCAGTAGAACCTAAGAAAAATATAAGATGTGGTGTTAAACTTGTTTACCTATTTATTTGCATTTTAACTATTAAAACAATTATAAAAATTAATATTTAATACACAAAACTTAATATTAATGTATAGAAATTTTTTATTATGTTTTATACAAGTTACTTACTGTTATGAAATCAATAAAACACTTGTTAGCATCATTAGATAATTATTGGTGCTTATATTGATCTAAAACATAATTTAAACTATATATATATATATATATATATATATATATATATATATATATATATATATATATATGTATCCTTACATATATATAATATATATATATTAAACACTTATAAGTAAAGTAATTAAAGTGTTGTATTCCTATACGCACCTAAAAACGTATTGGAACGGTATATTAGACGGGTATAGATCTTGATCTTTCTCGAGTGGATGGACGCTCGAAAGTCTAGGCGGAGAGTTTGGATTACCGAGTTAAAGGATCCTGTGGCTCAGAAACCTATGACCTGAAAAGGCCATTTTAAATTGAAAGTGTTAGATTGGAAGCTTGTCTAGTATGAAAAGCCTTTCCAAAACGATAAACCTTCTTTAAACTTACTATAAAAGAAAATACTTACACTTATCATAATACGGGCAAAACATCTAAACTATTCTCAACTTATTCTTAGGTTGACTTCTCTGTGCTTCGATCATCCATACTTTCTCTTTAAGGAATACTTTCACTCACCGAATTACTAAGGTGACTTTCATAGCCCCACTCTTATTGCTATAGCACTTTTTATACTTACTGGGGTGAGACACATGCTGCTTTTATACTTTAAACAACTTAGACACAAGTACGAACCTAAACTGTACTATGACTAGCTTATGCTACTAAGACCCCACAGTGATATTTTTTTAATTACTTTCAGGATAAGGCATTCTTAATTATTGGGGGTAGGCCTATCGGGAGTAACGTCCCCGATACATTTGACCGCGATGTCTTTGTATTACTTAATAATGATTTAAACATGGTGATAAGGTACTGTCAACTTATCATCGGGGCAACAAAACAAACGTTTAGTCTAAAATATCACGAATCAGTACTACTTTTGGATCTGCGTGATCTACTTTTATAACAAATCTTGTGGTCTAAGAACAAACGGTCAATCATATTTGTTAAACCTATGAATTTCACTCAACCTTTTTGGTTGACACTTATAGCATGTTTGTCTCAGGTACTGAATGATCAGGACCTCTATATCTACTGCTTATGTGATGACTTACTTGGCTAGGATCAAGACTTATCGCATATTTACTTTTCTGCATTTGAACAATTTATAATTCTTGTAACGACATTATTAATCCTTCCGCTGCAAATTTGGTTTTATTCATATAGTATTTGTTCTCATTTTATAATATGTTGGTATGTATTATGATATTGAATCACATTTCGCCCAGGCCCTAACTGGGGGTGTGATAGATTTCATTACCGTTATTCCAATAAATCCCAGTGCTAGACATCGCGTTAACCAAATTATAACGTATTAATATCAAATAGGATTATTGTGATAAATGTTCAAGAGGATTATATATGTATTACGTTTGAATATGAGCCAGGCCCTAACTGGGGGTGTGATAGATTACATATTTGGATTTAAATTAGTGTTAAAATATCAAAATAAACGTATTAATAGTATTTGGTACTCACTAAATTCTAACTGGGGGTGTGATAGATCGGTGAGTGAAAGTATTCCTTAAAGAGAAAGTATGGATGATCGAAGGACAGAGAAGTCAACCTAAGAATAAGTTGAGAATAGTTTAGATGTTTTGCCCGTATTATGATAAGTGTAAGTATTTTCTTTTATAGTAAGTTTAAAGAAGGTTTATCGTTTTGAAAAGGCTTTTCATACTAGACAAGCTTCCAATCTAACACTTTCAATTTAAAATGGCCTTTTCAGGTCATAGGTTTCTGAGCCACAGGATCCTTTAACTCGGTAATCCAAACTCTCCGCCTAGACTTCCGAGCGTCCATCCACTCGAGAAAGATCAAGATCTATACCCGTCTAATATACCGTTCCAATACGTTTTTAGGTGCGTATAGGAATACAACACTTTAATTACTTTACTTATAAGTGTTTAATATATATATATTATATATATGTAAGGATACATATATATATATATATATATATATATATATATATATATATATATATATATACATAGTTTAAATTATGTTTTACATCAATATAAGCACCAATAATTATCTAATGATGCTAACAAGTGTTTTATTGATTTCATAACAGTAAGTAACTTGTATAAAACATAATCAAAATTTTCTATACATTAATATTAAGTTTTGTGTATTAAATATTACTTTTTATAATTGTTTTAATAGTTAAAATGCAAATAAATAGGTAAACAAGTTTAACACCACATCTTATATTTTTCTTAGGTTCTATTGATCAAAATAAACTTAGGAAAATTTTATAAATTTTTGTTATGGTGTAAAAGTATTTATTGCTAATTTCTTTTTCGGTTTGTAATAAATCAAAGTTTATAAAGTAATAATTATTAAATCAACTAAATTAATTCAACCAATAATTTTCGTGAGCTTATATTAGTATATTAAGCTTAGAAAAATTATTTGTATAATTATATTAATAGTTTAACTATTTAATTCAACTTTTGTATTGTTATTAGTTTAAATTCGAAATTAACTAGAAATATATATTCATTAATTCAAAACTAATTTTTATAACTTTCTTAATAGTTCCAAAGTAGTTTCTATTAATTATTGTAGTCATAAAAATATTATACCATTTAGTTCTCTTTTTATTTTTAAAACACTGTTTTCGCCTACTGTAGCAAAACCAAAGAAAATACAAATTAATTATTTAAAATAAGAATTAAATCAAACATTTATTTTTATAATTACTTGTATAACATATTTGATAAGAGAAAATTGTAAAAACATATATATATAATTGTTTACTATTTATTTATTATATATCTATATATACCGAATATATATTTAATTCGTTTTTGATTTTTAATAAATATAAATTCGAATGTATAATTCATAAAAATAATTTTTATAGTCATTAGGATACTTTATACTAATTATCATGTATTAAATTTATTTAATTATAATGGTTGGTAATTAATTCCTAATTATCGATCGGAATACAAAAATAAATACAAAAACTGCATAAAAACTATAAAAAAAATAAAGGAGACTTACAAAAATAATTTTTGCAGAGGTTTGAGAGTATGATCTTCAAGTGAGAGTAATTTTTTGGGTGTAAGTTTGTAATGGAGATTTGAGTGCTATTTATAGTGAAAAAATTTGTATTTAAAAGTATAAAAGAAAAATATAAATAAAATTATTGATTTATTAATTGTAATTAAAAATCAAAAGTAATAACACCAGCTCTAATAATCATTTCACTTAATAATTTAGTTAGGGTATGGGCTAAAGTGGATCTAGATCCAATAATACATGTGATTAGTTTTATAAAAATAAAAGAAATAAATTTTTTTTTTATATATAATACCTCTCGGCCGCTACAGTGATTTTTTTTTTTTAAACTCATAAGTTTATAAAACTTTTTATCAAATCATAAAATGTTAAAATTGTAAAAACTTTTCTTAATTGATTTGTAGTTTTGTTAAACTTTTATACAAGTTATATATATACATATGTATATATACATATATACACATTTACGGTTTATATATATATATATATATATATATATATATATATATATATATATATATATATATATATATATATATATATATAAAGTATATCAATAACTAAAATTTTATTTTATAAAAGTTATCGTCGTATAGTTTTATTTTTATAAGTGTTATTACGTTTATATACACTTTTTATTTTATATACATGTATATACTATTTAGTTATATATATTTATATATAACTATGTCAAGTATAACTAGTTTATAAGTTTAACTAATAAACTTATGTTACTTTGGTACAAAATTATATATTATAAACTTATTTATAATATGTATACGTTATATAATTTAATTGATATGTTTAAGTTCCGTTATATAATATAAACTTATAAATGTACGTTGTTGAATAAAATTTATTATTCGTTTAACGTTCGTTAATTTCGTATGTATATAACGACCTTTCATTAATACATAAAGTTTATTCATTATACTTAAATCTTTTATTCGGGCATTAAATTATAAGGAAGAAAAATATAGACGGAAAAATGAGGGTCGTCATAGTACCTCCCCGTTAATGAAAACTTCGTCCCGAAGTTTTAAGTGGAGTTCCCGTCTGCTTCATCAAAAGTTGGGAAGAGATGGGGGTATTTCCGTATCATTTGGTCTTTGCGTTCCCAGGTATATTCGGGGCCTCTACGCGAATTCCAACGGACTTTAACGATAGGTATGTTGCTCTTACGAGTCTCTTTGACCTCTTCTTTCATAATCTCTATAGGTTCTTCGACAAAGTGCATTTGCTCATCAATGCGGATATCATCCAAAGGAATAACAAGAGTATCTTCGGCGAGACACTTTTTCAGATTTGAGACATGAAACACATCATGTACTTGACTTAGTTCAGCTGGAAGTTCTAATCGATACGCAACGAGACCGATTCTTTGAATAACTTTGAAAGGTCCAACATAACGCGGACTGAGTTTACTTCGTTTACCGAAGCGGATAACACCTTTCCAAGGAGATACTTTTAACATAACATTATCTCCAACTTGGAATTCTAACGGTTTTCGGTGAGGGTCGGCATAACTCTTTTGTCGACTACGAGCGGTTTCTAAACGCTTCTTGATTTGCACGATCTTTTCAGAAGTTTCATGAATAAGTTCAGGACCAGTTAATTGTCTGTCCTCGAGTTCATCCCAACACAACGGAGATCTACATTTGCGACCGTATAAAGCTTCGAATGGTGCAGCTTTAATACTAGAGTGATAGCTGTTGTTGTAAGAAAACTCGACTAAAGGTAGGTGTTTATCCCACCCTTTACCGAAATCGATAACACATGCTCGTAGCATATCCTCCAAAGTTTGGATAGTTCATTCACTTTGACCGTCCATTTGCGGATGATAAGCTGTACTCATGTCGAGTCGAGTTCCAAGAGACGCTTGCAAGAATTTCCAGAAATTGGAAGTAAATCGACTATCGCGATCCGAGATAATAGAAGTAGGGACACCATGACGAGTAACAATCTCTTTAACATAGAGTCGAGCTAACTTTTCCATTCTGTCAGTCTCTTTGATTGGTATGAAATGTGCAGACTTAGTGAGACGATCAACTATGACCCAAATCGTATCATTGCCATTTGCAGTCTTAGGCAATTTTGTGATAAAGTCCATAGCTATACCATCCAACTTCCACTGTGGAATATCGGGTTGAGTTAGAAGACCAGAAGGCTTTTGGTGCTCTGCTTTGACTTTCGAACAAGTAAGACACTTACTCACATAAGTAGCAATGTCGCCTTTCATGTTGGGCCACCAGTAGAACTCTTTCACATCCTGATACATTTTACTAGAACCGGGATGAATAGAATACCTAGTCTTATGTGCTTCATCCAAGACTAGTTCACGGAGATTACCATAACGAGGAACCCAAATTCGATTACCAAAGTATCTTGTACCATTGGACTTAACTTGCAGTTGGTTTTCGAAATTTATAGGTCCTTCTCCTTCGATAAGTGTAGGTTTGATAGCTTCAACTTGAACTTCGCAGATTCGAGAGATGAGATTCGATTTGATCTTAAGATTCAAGGAACGAACACGCCTAACTTCGTCCTTTCGACTTAGAGCATCGGCAACTACATTTGCCTTTCCCGGATGATACTTTAGTTCACAATCATAATCATTTAACAATTCGAGCCATCGTCTCTGTCTCATGTTTAGCTGTTTCTGATTAAAGACATGCTGAAGACTCTTATGGTCGGTGAATATCGTAAACTTAGTACCGTATAGATAATGTCGCCACATCTTCAGAGCGAATACCACAGCACCTAACTCCAAATCGTGTGTGGTGTAATTAACTTCATGTTTCTTTAATTGTCGGGAGGCATAAGCGATAACCTTCTTGCGTTGCATTAGAACACAACCGAACCCTTGTTTCGAGGCATCGCAGTAGACAACAAAATCGTCGGAACCTTCAGGTAAAGATAAGATCAGAGCAGTGGTCAACTTCTCTTTCAGAATCTTAAATGCAGACTCTTGTTTTTCAGACCACTCGAATTTCTTCCCTTTGTGAGTTAACTTGGTGAGAGGCTTTGCAAGAAGAGAAAAATCTTTAATAAATCTTCGGTAGTAACCGGTAAGTCCCAAAAATTGGCGAATATGCTTCGCAGTCTTTGGCACTTCCCAATTTTGAACAGCGGTGATTTTAGCGGGATCGACATGTATTCCATTACTATCTACAACATGTCCAAGGAATTGTATGGTTCTAAGCCAAAACTCACACTTAGAAAATTTTGCGTAGAGTTTTTCTTTTCTTAAGAGTTCAAGAATCAATCGTAAATGTTGCTCATGTTCTTTCTCGCTTTTAGAATAGATCAAGATGTCGTCGATGAAAACAATAACGAATTTATCAAGGTAAGGCTTGCAAACACGGTTCATAAGATCCATAAATACGGCTGGAGCATTGGTTAAACCGAAAGGCATAAAACAAAATTCGTAATGTCCGTATCGGGTGCGGAATGCAGTCTTAGGAATGTTGGACTCCTTGACTCTGAGCTAGTGATAACCGGATCTTAAATCAATCTTAGAATAAGCGCTTGACCCTTGAAGTTGGTCGAATAGATCATCAATGCGAGGTAACGGGTAACGGTTCTTTATGGTAAGCTTGTTGAGTTCTCGGTAATCAATACACATTCTCAACGTACCATCCTTCTTTTTGACAAATAAGATAGGAGCTCCCCACGGGGACGAACTTGGATGAATAAAACCTAGAACCAAAAGTTCTTGGAGTTGGTTAGAAAGTTCCTTCATTTCGGAAGGTGCTAAACGATACGGTGCTTTAGCAATGGGTGCAGCACCTGGAGATAAATCGATTTGAAATTCAACTTGACGAGGCGGTGGAAGACCAGGGAGATTTTTGGGAAACACATCGGGAAAATCTTTAACAACTGTGACGTTTTTAATACGCGTTTCTTCGGATTCGATCATTTTAACGTGAGCTAGTATGGCGGAGTAACCTTTCACAAGGTACTTACGGGCTTTAAGACATGAGATGATATTAAGATTGGAACAACTTCGTTCGCCTTGGATAATAAGAGTTTCTCCACTTCCTAATGGAATTTGAACGGTCTTATCGAAACACATGATGGCTGCTCTCAATGGACCTAACCAATCCATTCCAACCACTACATCGAAACTACCTAGCTCGACCGGCAAAAGGTCTATCTTGAATTCCTTATCGGCTAGAATTAGGTTGCAGTTTTTATATATTTTATCAACTTTCATTAACTTCCCATTAGCCACTTCTACTAATCGTCTGGTTTGTAGGGTTTGGGGCTTTTCAGTAAAAAGGGTGCAAAACTCATTTGACACATAACTCTTATCGGCTCCCGTATCAAATAAAATAGTGGCATAATAATTATTGACGAGGTACGTACCGGTAATGACCTCATCCTCATCACTGGCTTCTGCAGCAGTAATCACAAAAGCACGACCTTTGGCAGTAGCATTTGCTCCAGTAGCTGGAGTATCTTTCTTCTTTGGACAATTCGGGCTAATATGCCCCTTTTCACCACAAGTATAGCATGTTGGAGGAGCTCTAGCCGGAACAATGGCTCTATTCTGAGGTAGGGTTCTACAAGTCTTTGCAGCATGGCCTATCTTCTTACATATTGTACACACAGCAGTGCACTTTCCCGGATGATGCCTTTCACATTTAGAACAAAACGGACTAGTACCCTGATAACCGGGTCTCGTACCATTCGCCAGTTTCTTATTAACATTTTGAGCTGAACCCTGAGATGGTTCAAATTTCCTCTTATTGTCACCGTTTTTAACTTCGACTTGTTTATTAACCGAAACTCTCCTACGTTTAGCCATCATTAAACTCTGTGCCATGTGGATCACAGCATCCACAGTAACCTTCTCGGCAGAAATCACATTCCCTTGAACATCCTCGGGTAGACCCTCGATATACCGCTCTATCCTGCGGGCTTCAGTTGGGAACATTTCGGGACATAAGGTAGAAAGCTCCAAAAAACAATTGGTATAGCTTTCGATATCGGTTCCTTTAACTCTGAGTTCCCAGTACTCAGCCTCGAGCTTTTGGACTTGACTTCTTGGGCAAAACTTAGTGATCATCATGCCTTTGAGTTCATCCCATGGGGTAGTATTAGCATTATCTATTCCCACAGATTTGGCATGAGCAGTCCACCATGTCATAGCATTGCCAGTGAGTGAACTTGTGGAAAACTTCACTCGATCATTATCTCCGCAGTTACAGATACGGAAGATTGATTCTAGCTTTTCAAACCATCGGACCAGTTCTACGACTTCTTCTATTCCACTAAAATTGGGTGGGTTACAGTTCTTAAAATCTTTATAGGAGCAAGTTTTAGAAGGAACATTATGATTGTTGTTGTTATTGTTATTGCCTTGGGCGGCCGCTAGCAGCAATTGAAATTGCTCAGTAGAAAGAGTGACATTTGGTATAAGATTGTTGTTGTTGTTGTTGTTGTTACCACGAGTTGAGTGAGCCATTGATCTTCAATACATAAATACATTATTAGTTGAAGAATCAAGATGTTATAAGTTTACAATCATGATTTATAACGTTTGCACAACACACATAGGTGAATAAGACAATATGCTTAAATAAACACTTAACATTATTGGAAACGAGGCATTATATAAGCCTTTATTACACGAGTTTGGAATGGAAAAAGTTTAGGCATAAGCCTTTACATAGATGGGTAAATGGAAAATAGGAAAACAAAAGGTAGGTTTTAGTTCTTCTTTTTCTCGTTCTCAGCTTCCTTCATAAATTTCTCTATCTTTTCATTTTTCTCCTTTTGTTTCTCGTGGAGGTATTCAAAATTATCGTAGAGGTTAGTGATGCGGCTGTTGACAAAGTTGTTGTTGAAATCCTTGATAGCCAGTTGATGATTGATTCGGTTTTTCTCTAGTTTCATCTTAGACTCAACTAGTTCTTGGAGGTAGGCAAGAGATTGCTTTCCCCAACGGGTATTCCGTTCTTCCTCAGTCTTCACTTTCATTACTGTCTCCATTACTTTGTCCATGTTATTTTTCACAAGTTTTTCTAGTTTTTCAGTTTGAGAGTCGAAGGACTCTTTGATGATTTCTTTCAAGATTGTGTTTTCTTTTTCTAGGTTGTTTAAACGCATTTCTATCCGAGCAACTTGGCGCCTACTATACTCTTTATTCTTATCACAACTTCGCTGAAGGTTGAGGATATCAGACTTCACCCTTACGTGTTCCATGTTATTACAAAATAATGGATCGGCTTCTCTAGTGAAACCAACATAATCAAATATGTATTATAAACGTTTATTCTAAGAATGATTTAAGATCCGGTTATCACCAATCTATCACACCCCCAGTTAGGGCCTGGGCGAAATGTGATTCAATATCATAATACATACCAACATATTATAAAATGAGAACAAATACTATATGAATAAAACCAAATTTGCAGCGGAAGGATTAATAATTTCGTTACAAGAATTATAAATTGTTCAAATGCAGAAAAGTAAATATGCGATAAGTCTTGATCCTAGCCAAGTAAGTCATCACATAAGCAGTAGATATAGAGGTCCTGATCATTCAGTACCTGAGACAAACATGCTAAAAGTGTCAACCAAAAAGGTTGAGTGAAATTCATAGGTTTAACAAATATGATTGACCGTTTGTTCTTAGACCACAAGATTTGTTATAAAAGTAGATCATGCAGATCCAAAAGTAGTACTGATTCGTGATATTTTGGACTAAACGTTTGTTTTGTTGCCCCGATGATAAGTTGACAGTACCTTATCACCATGTTTAAATCATTATTAAGTAATACAAAGACATCGCGGTCAAATGTATCGGGGACGTTACTCTCGATAGGCCGACCCCCAATAATTAAGAATGCCTTATCCTGAAAGCAATTAAAAAATGTCACTGTAGGGTCTTAGTAGCATAAGCTAGTCATAGTACAGTTTAGGTTCGTACTTGTGTCTAAGTTGTTTAAAGTATAAAAGCAGCATGTGTCTCACCCCAGTAAGTATACCAAGTGCTATAGCAATAAGAGTGTGGCTATGAAAGTCACCTTAGTAATTCGGTGAGTGAAAGTATTCCTTAAAGAGAAAGTATGGATGATCGAAGCACAGAGAAGTCAACCTAAGAATAAGTTGAGAATAGTTTAGATGTTTTGCCCGTATTATGATAAGTGTAAGTATTTTCTTTTATAGTAAGTTTAACGAAGGTTTATCGTTTTGGAAAGGCTTTTCATACTAGACAAGCTTCCAATCTAACACTTTCAATTTAAAATGGCCTTTTCAGGTCATAGGTTTCTGAGCCACAGGATCCTTTAACTCGGTAATCCAAACTCTCCGCCTAGACTTTCGAGCGTCCATCCACTCGAGAAAGATCAAGATCTATACCCGTCTAATATACCGTTCCAATACGTTTCTAGGTGCGTATAGTAATACAACACTTTAATTACTTTACTTATAAGTGTTTAATATATATATATATTATATATATGTAAGGATACATACATATATATATATATATATAGTTTAAATTATGTTTTAGATCAATATAAGCACCAATAATTATCTAATGATGCTAACAAGTGTTTTATTGATTTCATAACAGTAAGTAACTTGTATAAAACATAATAAAAATTTTCTATCCATTAATATTAAGTTTTGTGTATTAAATATTACTTTTTATAATTGTTTTAATAGTTAAAATACAAATAAATAGGTAAACAAGTTTAACACCACATCTTATATTTTTCTTAGGTTCTACTGATCAAAATAAACTTAGAAAAATTTTATAAATTTTTGTTATGGTGTAAAAGTATTTATTGCTAATTTCTTTTTCGGTTTGCAATAAATCAAAGTTTATAAAGTAATAATTATTAAATCAACTAAATTAATTCAACCAATAATTTTCGTGAGCTTATATTAGTATATTAAGCTTATAAAAATTATTTGTATAATTATATTAATAGTTTAACTATTTAATTCAACTTTTGTATTGTTATTAGTTTAAATTCGAAATTAACTAGAAATATATATTCATTAATTCAAAAATAATTTTTATAACTTTCTTAATAGTTCCAAAGTAGTTTCTATTAATTATTGTAGTCATAAAAATATTATACCATTTAGTTCTCTTTTTATTTTAAAAACACTGTTTTCGGCTACTGTAGCAAAACTAAAGAAAATACAAATTAATTATTTAAAATGACAATTAAATCAAAAATTTATTTTTATAATTACTTGTATAACATATGTGATAAGTGAAAATTGTAAAAACATATATATATAATCGTTTACTATTTATTTATTATATATCTATATATACCGAATATATATTTAATTCGTTTTTGATTTTTAATAAATATAAATTCGAATGTATAATTCATAAAAATAATTTTTATAGTCATTAGGATACTTGATACTAATTATCATGTATTTAATTTATTTAATTATAATGGTTTGGTAATTAATTCCTAATTATCGATCGAAATACAAAAATAAATCCAAAAACTGCATAAAAACTATAAAAAAAAATAAAGGAGACTTACAAAAATAGTTTTTGCAGAGGTTTGAGAGTATGATCTTCAAGTGAGAGTAAGTTTTTGGGTGTAAGTTTGTAATGGAGATTTGAATGCTATTTATAGTGAAAAATTTGTATTTAAAAGTATAAAAGAAAAATATAAATAAAATTATTGATTTATTAATTGTAATTAAAAATCAAAAGTAATAACACCAGCTCTAATAATCATTTCACTTAATAATTTAGTTAGGGTATGGGCTAAAGTGGATCTAGATCTAATAATACATGTGATTAGTTTTATAAAAGTAAAAGAAATAAAATTTTTTTTATATATAATACCTCTCGGCGCTACAGTGATTTTTTTTTAAACTCATAAGTTTATAAAACTTTTATCAAATCATAAAATGTTAAAATTGTAAAAACTTTTCTTAATTGATTTATAGTTTTGTTAAACTTTTATACAAGTTATATATATACATATATACACATTTACAGTTTATATATATATATATATATATATATATATATATATATATATATATATATATATATATATATATATATATATATATATATATATTTATAAAGTATATCAATAACTAAAATTTTATTTTATAAAAGTTATCGTCGTATAGTTTTATTTTTATAAGTGTTATTACGTTTATATACACTTTTTATTTTATATACATGTATATACTATTTAGTTATATATATTTATATATAACTATGTCAAGTATAACTAGTTTATAAGTTTAACTAATAAATTTATGTTACTTTGGTACAAAATTATATATTATAAACTTATTTATAATAAGTATACGTTATATAATTTAAATGATATGTTTAAGTTCCGTTATATAATATAAACTTATAAATGTACGTTGTTGAATAAAATTAATTATTCGTTTAACGTTCGTTAATTTCGTATGTATATAACGACCTTTCATTAATACATAAAGTTTATTCATTATACTTAAATCTTTTATTCGGGCATTAAATTATAAGGAAGAAAAATATAGACGGAAAAATGAGGGTCATCATAGTACCTCCCCGTTAATGAAAACTTCGTCCCGAAGTTTTAAGTGGAGTTCCCGTCTGCTTCATCAACAGTTGGGAAGAGATGGGGGTATTTCTATATCATTTGGTCTTTGCGTTCCCAGGTATATTCGGGGCCTCTACGCGAATTCCAACGGACTTTAACGATAGGTATGTTGCTCTTAGGAGTCTCTTTGACCTCTTCTTTCATAATCTCTATAGGTTCTTCGACAAAGTGCATTTGCTCATCAATGCGGATATCATCCAAAGGAATAACAAGAGTATCTTCGGCGAGACACTTTTTCAGATTTGAGACATGAAACACATCATGTACTTGACTTAGTTTAGCTGGAAGTTCTAATCGATACGCAACGGGACCGATTCTTTGAATAACTTTGAAAGGTCCAACATAACGCGGACTGAGTTTACTTCGTTTACCGAAGTGGATAACACCTTTCCAAGGAGATACTTTTAACATAACATTATCTACAACTTGGAATTCTAACGGTTTTCCGTGAGGGTCGGCATAACTCTTTTGTCGACTATGAGCAGTTTCTAAACGCTTCTTGATTTGCATGATCTTTTCGGAAGTTTCATGAATAAGTTCAGGACCAGTTAATTGTCTGTCCTCGAGTTCATCCCAACATAACGGAGATCTACATTTGCGACCGTATAAAGCTTCGAATGGTGCAGCTTTAATACTAGAGTGATAGCTGTTGTTGTAAGAAAACTCGACTAAAGGTAGGTGTTTATCCCACCCTTTACCGAAATCGATAACACATGCTCGTAGCATATCCTCCAAAGTTTGGATAGTTCATTCACTTTGACCGTCCGTTTGCGGATGATAAGCTGTACTCATGTCGAGTAGAGTTCCAAGAGACGCTTGCAAGGATTTCCAGAAATTGGAAGTAAATCGACTATCGCGATCCGAGATAATAGAAGTAGGGACACCATGACGAGTAACAATCTCTTTAACATAGAGTCGAGCTAACTTTTCCATTCTGTCAGTCTCTTTGATTGGTATGAAATGTGCAGACTTAGTGAGACGATCAACTATGACCCAAATCGTATCATTGCCATTTGCAGTCTTAGGCAATTTTGTGATAAAGTCCATAGCTATACCATCCCACTTCCACTGTTGAATATCGGGTTGAGTTAGAAGACCAGAAGGCTTTTGGTGCTCGGCTTTGACTTTCGAACAAGTAAGACACTTACTCACATAAGTAGCAATGTCGCCTTTCATGTTGGGCCACCAGTAGAACTCTTTTACATCCTGATACATTTTACTAGGACCGGAGATTACCATAACGAGGAACCCAAATTCGATTACCAAAGTATCTTGTACCATTGGATTTAACTTGCAGTTGGTTTTCGAAATTTATAGGTCCTTCTCCTTCGATAAGTGTAGGTTTGATAGCTTCAACTTGAACTTCGCAGATTTGAGAGATGAGATTCGATTTGATCTTAAGATTCAAGGCACGAACACGCCTAACTTCGTCCTTTCGACTTAGAGCATCGGCAACTACATTTGCCTTTCCCGGATGATACTTTAGTTCACAATCATAATCATTTAACAATTCGAGCCATCGTCTCTGTCTCATGTTTAGCTGTTTCTGATTAAAGACATGCTGAAGACTCTTATGGTCGGTGAATATCGTAAACTTAGTACCGTATAGATAATGTCGCCACATCTTCAGAGCGAATACCACAGCACCTAACTCCAAATCGTGTGTGGTGTAATTAACTTCATGTTTCTTTAATTGTCGGGAGGCATAAGCGATAACCTTCTTGCGTTGCATTAGAACACAACCGAACCCTTGTTTCGAGGCATCGCAGTAGACAACAAAATCGTCGGAACCTTCAGGTAAAGATAAGATCGGAGCAGTGGTCAACTTCTCTTTCAGAATCTTAAATGCAGACTCTTGTTTTTCAGACCACTCGAATTTCTTCCCTTTGTGAGTTAACTTGGTGAGAGGCTTTGCAAGAAGAGAAAAATCTTTAATAAATCTTCGGTAGTAACCGGCAAGTCCCAAAAATTGGCGAATATGCTTCGCAGTCCTTGGCACTTCCCAATTCTGAACAGCGGTGATTTTAGTGGGATCGACATGAATATCGCTATGATCAATAACATGACCGAGAAAGTGTACAGTCTTAAGCCAGAAGGCACTATAACGAATTTATTTTTCCGTCTATATTTTTCTTCCTTATAATTTAATACCCCAATATTTTTCGTTAAAGAGATTGTTACTCGTCATGGTGTCCCTACTTCTATTATCTCGGATCGCGATAGTCGATTTACTTCCAATTTCTGGAAATCCTTGCAAGCGTCTCTTGGAACTCGACTCGACATGAGTACAGCTTATCATTCGCAAACGGACGGTCAAAGTGAACGAACTATCCAAACTTTGGAGGATATGCTACGAGCATGTGTTATCGATTTCGGTAAAGGGTGGGATAAACACCTACCTTTAGCTGAGTTTTCTTACAACAACAGCTATCACTCTAGTATTAAAGCTGCACCATTCGAAGCTTTATACGGTCGCAAATGTAGATCTCCGTTATGTTGGGATGAACTCAAGGACAGACAATTAACTGGTCCTGAACTTATTCATGAAACTTCCGAAAAGATCGTGCAAATCAAGAAGCGTTTAGAAACCGCTCGTAGTCGACAAAAGAGTTATGCCGACCCTCGCCGAAAACCGTTAGTATTCCAAGTTGGAGATAACGTTATGTTGAAAGTATATCCTTGGAAGGGTGTTATCCGCTTCGGTAAACGAAGTAAACTCAGTCCGCGTTATGTTGGACCTTTCAAAGTTATTCAAAGAATCGGTCCCGTTGCGTATCGATTAGAACTTCCAGCTGAACTAAGTCAAGTACATGATGTGTTTCATGTCTCAAATCTGAAAAAGTGTCTCGCCGAAGATACTCTTGTTATTCCTTTGGATGATATCCGCATTGATGAGCAAATGCACTTTATCGAAGAACCTATAGAGATTATGAAAGAAAAGAAACTCGTAAGAGCAACATACCTATTGTTAAAGTCCGTTGGAATTCGCGTAGAGGCCCCGAATATGCCTGGAAACGCAAAGACCAAATGATACGGAAATACCCCCATCTCTTCCCAACTGTTGATGAAGCAGACGGGAACTCCACTTAAAACTTCGGGACGAAGTTTTCATTAACGGGGAGGTACTATAACGACCCTCATTTTTTCATCTATATTTTCTTCCGTATAATTTAAAATGCCCGAAAAAAAAAATTTAATATTTAATACATAAAACTTAATATTTATGTATAGAAAATTTTTATAATGTTTTATACATGTCACTTACTGTTATGAAATCAATAAAACACTTGTTAGCATTTTTAGATAATTATTGGTACTTATATTGACATAAAACTTAAAATTAAACTATACATATTTTAACATATAAGATAATATATATATATATATATATATATATATATATATATATATATATATATATATATATATATATATATATATATATATATATATAATATATATACATATTAACTTGATATTAATACATACCCATTCATAAAACACAATTTCTATGTATAACACTTGTTTACCTACTTAAATATATCCTACTTATTATTAGGATTTAAAAACTAAACAATCTTAATAACGATAATACAATCGAACTTAAGTAAATACTTATTGTATAAAGTATTTAAAGTGTTGTATTCCTATACGCACCTAAAAACGTATTGGAACGGTATATTAGATGGGTATAGATCTTGATCTTTCTCGAGTGGATGGACGCTCGAAAGTCTAGGCGGAGAGTTTGGATTACCGAGTTAAAGGATCCTGTGGCTCAGAAACCTATGACCTGAAAAGGCCATTTTAAATTGAAAGTGTTAGATTGGAAGCTTGTCTAGTATGAAAAGCCTTTCCAAAACGATAAACCTTCTTTAAACTTACTATAAAAGAAAATACTTACACTTATCATAATACGGGCAAAACATCTAAACTATTCTCAACTTATTCTTAGGTTGACTTCTCTGTGCTTCGATCATCCATACTTTCTCTTTAAGGAATACTTTCACTCACCGAATTACTAAGGTGACTTTCATAGCCCCACTCTTATTGCTATAGCACTTTTTATACTTACTGGGGTGAGACACATGCTGCTTTTATACTTTAAACAACTTAGACACAAGTACGAACCTAAACTGTACTATGACTAGCTTATGCTACTAAGACCCCACAGTGATATTTTTTAATTGCTTTCAGGATAAGGCATTCTTAATTATTGGGGGTAGGCCTATCGGGAGTAACGTCCCCGATACATTTGACCGTGATGTCTTTGTATTACTTAATAATGATTTAAACATGGTGATAAGGTACTGCCAACTTATCATCGGGGCAACAAAACAAATGTTTAGTCTAAAATATCACGAATCAGTACTACTTTTGGATCTGCGTGATCTACTTTTATAACAAATCTTGTGGTCTAAGAACAAACGGTCAATCATATTTGTTAAACCTATGAATTTCACTCAACCTTTTTGGTTGACACTTTTAGCATGTTTGTCTCAGGTACTGAATGATCAGGACCTCTATATCTACTGCTTACGTGATGACTTACTTGGCTAGGATCAAGACTTATCGCATATATACTTTTCTGCATTTGAACAATTTATAATTCTTGTAACGACATTATTAATCCTTCCGCTGCAAATTTGGTTTTATTCATATAGTATTTGTTCTCATTTTATAATATGTTGGTATGTATTATGATATTGAATCACATTTCACCCAGGCCCTAACTGGGGGTGTGACAGATATTGTAACATCCGTGTTACATCCGTCCCACATCGGTTGGAGAGGGGAACGAAGCATGCCTTATAAGGGTGTGGAGACCTTTCCTAGCATGACGCGTTTTGGGACCACAAGCGCAGCAGATCCCATGAGACCTCTGCAGTTAAGCGTGCTCGGGCGAGTGCACTACCAGGATGGGTGACCTCCTGGGAAAGTGTTCGTCGTCTTTGGTCACCAAGAAAAATCCGTGAGCAACCTACGGGGGAGACAAGGGTACGTCCTTATCTCTGCAAAGCGGACAATATCATGCTACGGGTAACGTTTTACCTGGGGTGTTACAGATGGTATCAGAGCCAGGCCTCGGACCAAACGTGCACAGTGAGGACGCTGTGTCCCATTAGGGGGGAGGATTGTAACATCCGTGTTACATCCGTCCCACATCGGTTGGAGAGGGGAACGAAGCATGCCTTATAAGGGTGTGGAGACCTTTCCTAGCATGACGCGTTTTGGGACCACAAGCGCAGCAGATCCCATGAGAACTCTGCAGTTAAGCGTGCTCAGGCGAGTGCACTACCAGGATGGGTGACCTCCTGGGAAAGTGTTCGTCGTCTTTGGTCGCCAAGAAAAATCCGTGAGCAACCTACGGGGGAGACAAGGGTACGTCCCTATCTCTGCAAAGCGGACAATATCATGCTACGGGGAACGTTTTACCTGGGGTGTTACATATTATAGTCACAGTGTATTATTTTAATTTGTTAAACTCACTTTTTGACTTCTGAAATTACTGAAATGACCCTAGGGTTTACTGTCTGACTATACGTATTAATTATTTAAGGGTTGTTATATACACAATCAATTTAACGTTGACCAAATAATAAACTTTTATTCGACACTCACTGCTAATTAAAATTTATGCATTTCAATAATATTATTTATAACTATTAATCTATAAGTAATAAATAAAAAGTGACATTTATATAAATAATAAAACAATTGGGAACTAAATAAAAATAAATACAAGTCATGAATTAGTAAAAAGAAAATAATACTTATCATGTAGTAAATGTAAAAATAATAATAAACATAATAATAATAATAATAGTAATAATAATGAGACTAAAGAATCTTAAACAATTACATCCTTATGTTGACTAAAAATAAAGTATAAACTAGTACATCCTTATGTTGACTAATTATAAACTAGTACCACATTTTGTTGACTAAAAATTATAAAACAAAATAAAATCATTAATTAGAACATCCTTATGTTAACTAACACTCTAATACTTGCACTATATAAACACTCCTAGACTCCAAGTTTCTCATTCACAAATCACACCAAAATCCTCTCTCAAAAACAATCTCTCCCTCTCCCTCTCTTGTGGTATTCGGATCTTCAAGCTTGTTCTTCGTGTTCTTCAAGAATCTTCAAGGAGTTCTTAAAGATTTTTAAGGCTTTGATCTTCCATCTTCATCGTGTTCATCTTTTCTTTGTTAATTATCTTGAATCTTCAAAGGTATAGCATAAACCCTAAACTATTTACATAAACTTTAATCTTTGTTAATTCATATTCATATTATAAACTTGTTATTCATAAGTATATACATAAACACTCCTAGATTTATATATACATATATACATGTAAAAAAAAATATTTTTATGTATATATACGAATTATATATACATATACATATTAAAACCTTAAACCCTAATACTACTTATACTAGTACTTAACATGTATACACTATTACTATTACTAGCACCTATAACCTACTACTTATATTGTAGCACAAAAACATTTTGGGATATGTATTAGAGATGTATAGATCTTCGAACTTTCTTGACGAATGGTTTCTACGAGATTCTAGGCAGAGGGTTTGGATTTCCGATTTAAAGGGTCCTATGGCTCAAGCCCCTAGATCTAAATTAGCCATTCGAAGGGAAATGGGTGATTGGAAGCTTATCTAATACGGCAAGTATCCTAAAATGAAAAACACTCATAAAAGTAGAAACTCTCTAGTCATAGAAACTTAGTAAAATAAGAAACTTTCTAAAAATGGAAACTTTATAAAAATAGTAACTAACTAGGAATAGAAACTTAGTAAAACAAACTATACTTAAACACATACTTAAACTTAAACATGGGCAAAACACTTAACTACTCTTAAATGTCAATAGGTTGACTTTCCTGCTCACTCGTTCAACTCTTTATTACGAGGAATAACTCTCTCTCTACTTACTAAGGTGACTTTCATAGCCCCACTCTTATTGCTATAGCACTTTTTATACTTACTGGGGTGAGACACATGCTGCTTTTATACTTTAAACAACTTAGACACAAGTACGAACCTAAACTGTACTATGACTAGCTTATGCTACTAAGACCCCACAGTGATATTTTTTAATTGTTTTCAGGATAAGGCATTCTTAATTATTGGGGGTAGGCCTATCGGGAGTAACGTCCCCGATACATTTGACCGCGATGTCTTTGTATTACTTAATAATGATTTAAACATGGTGATAAGGTACTGTCAACTTATCGTCGGGGCAACAAAACAAACGTTTAGTCTAAAATATCACGAATCAGCACTACTTTTGGATCTGCGAGATCGACTTTTTGATCCTGCGGGAGATCAACTTTACAACTAAATCTTGAGATCTAAAAACAACGATAACTACTTTTGTTAAACCTATGAACTTCACTCAACCTTTTTGGTTGACACTTTAGCATGTTTTGTCTCAGGTGCTGTTTGATTCAAGCTTTCTTATCTACTACTTATGTGATGCTACTTGGACTTAGGATCAAGAGATATCGCATTTATTACTTCTGCATATGAACAATTACTTTATCGTTATTTCCATTATTGTAACGACATTTCATTTTCCGCTGCGTACTCAATAAAGTTAAATTTTCTCATTTAGTATTGTTCTCGTATTATAATATGTTGGTTTATTTGATATTAGTAACGTTTCTTCCAGACCCTATTGGGAGGACGTTACAGATTGGTATCAGAGCATAACCAGGCTGTTATAGAGAACCAGAATTGCATTTTTATGTGTGCCTTACTTGCTAGCTAGGGTGCCTTAGCAATCTAGGAAACTATAACCTTTCCTGCCTTAGACTTAAAGCATTTAGAATTGCCTTATAATCTTAACAATCATGCTTTACCAAACTTGACTTAAAGATTCTAATCAAAGTCTCTTTCCTAATGTAGGACTACAACTTTCCTTGACCATAGTGCCTTTAATTGTTGCCTTTAACTGTTAAATGCTACACTATACTTTAGAAACTTTACTTATCTTAGAATGTCGAGCTAATCTAAGAACTCTGCTCACTTTCCTGAGTACTATCCAATTACACCACCGCATCTAAATGCGACACAATGATTTCAGAAATTCTTGACATTCATAAGTCATCTATCATGGTTATGTGTATTACATATGTATTACATGAAATATTATCCATGATTTTGAAATTCTTATAATTTTTACTACTCATACTCAAACGTATATAACTCTCTGTTATATCACGTACCTATATGCCTTATGCCTTTATGCATCGGTTTGCGAATTGAAAAATGTCATTGGGTTATCACAGTATACGAATTGAAAATCTTTAATCAAAAGATTATTAGATTACATACTTATCACTTTATGATCTCGACACGTCATACTGCCATTATTAAAGTAAAGACACATCATATATTATTATATCTTATCGTATCTATCCTAATAGATTTTGTCTAACACTTTTCCTAAATTCCCTCCATAAATTACGGAAATCTTTTTGCTATATACACGTATTCGAGGAGACGAATATATCATCCAGTATTCAAAACTAATCTCATATCAAAAACCCTAATTCCAAACACATAATATGGATTCCTCGAACTCTTCGAGCTCCAATGGCAGCGTAACCGGAATGAACCAACCAATCAGCCATCATCTATTTTGGATGAATTGGGGATGGGTTCGTAGTAAACATAATCAATGGAGACAAGAAGAAGGTGATCCCTTCCACCAACCAAATTCACCTCTTGGTGAAGAACCTGAAGCACTTACTGACGAACCCGTTCGGAACACTATTTTCACCCTCATTTCCAGGATATCCAGTCACGAATATATAATATCTAAAATTTTAGATCTTATTCATCCACTTGTCCGAACCGCCAATCATCCCGGAATAACAGAAGAAGTCAACGAGCTTCGCGCTCGAGTAGTGGCTCTGGAGAATATGGTGCGAAACCTACGAACACCAGCAGCAGCACCAGCAGCATAACCAGTACCACCAGTACCATCGGCATCACCACCAACATCACCAGCTTCACCACCGAAAACATCCGCATTCCACGCCTCAACATCACACTCAGTACCTCAAACATCAACATCATACGCCCCATAGATACCAAGGAATATTAGTAATAATGAGTTAAGATGTATTGACTCATTCTTCCTGAAGAATTACATATGTATACTTTATATATATGGATTGGAACAATAATAAATCTTTTCATACTAAGCTATTACGTGTGAATCTTAACTAGTATGTACTACTTGATTAATTCATATCATTAATATGCTATGATGTACATCCTTCGTTAATGACTTAACAATCGTTAAACACTGCTTCAACACAATAAACTCCATTTCATAATAAACCAAGTGTATTACTCAAATACATGATTGATTGTATACTTTCATTTTTGATGTACTCGAAACTTTCTAGAAAACATCATTCGTGCCTTATGAATTTCACAAGAATTCCACGAGCACCAACATCATATACTGAGGTATATCAATAACAATGAACGATGAAGTATTGATTCATAACTTCATTAGCGAAATATTTCGCGACAATTATGAAATCTCTAAGGTTTTGGAGATTATTTATTCTCGTTTCAACCGCAAATCAAATGAGTTTAATATTATATTAACTCATTAAATCTATATTATATATGAAGAATACATATATGAACGTATATCTTCTCTTTTGTACAAACTGTTAATTGTGAAAATATTTTAATGGGTAGGTAATACCCGAGAAATATTTATATCTCACATTAATATGTTACATTGTACATTCTTCAAATTCTGATTCAATAATCAGTAACTATACTACTTACATCCACATATGTATCCGCGCACCAAAGAACAACCATTTTCATTCAAATCAAATTACATATTCTGAATTTGACATATCAGAATTCAAGTAAAGCTATAGCAGATGTTACCTTCCTAAAGATCACTACATTCATGAATTATATTCATTCGTATTCTATGATGAATTATCACATCAAACCACCAAAATTATCATTCATTACTTTTGAAATCAACAACGCCTATTCGTCAACCATTAGATCCATTGACGATTACAATCAGCGTTTAATCATCTAAAAATAAAATTTCTTGAAACCATCTCGGGTTGTCAATCAATGATTCAGATTCGTTAACCTTGAGAATGCTGACGAAGCAGCAAATGCTATAGATGTTCTTAAGGGCTAACAGTTTGATAATAAAGAATGGTACGTTGGAAAAGCCCAAAAGAAAATTTGGAACTGAAAAACGGATTGAGCTAACCGTGGAGGAGACCAAGAACAAACACAAGGGCCAAACCCTATATTCAAAGAATCCAGGAAATTCTAAATCCGGTGAAATCTTTAGAGAATATCTTGCTCCAAAGTCATGTTAAAAGCTTGCGGAAAAATTTTCTTCATCAACTTTCGAACTTAGAAATTCCAAAATATCATCATAAATATCCTCTATATTTCGGAAGATATCTTCATAACAATTCATGTCCGCAATTAAGTATCTCTTTGCGATATCTTTATAAAGGAAACTGTTTTAGTTTCTATATTCTGTAAAATTCCAGTTTAAATTATAAATACTTTGAAGAAGTGATTGGGAATTGAAGCATGAGTTAATATAATATAATGACGTCAGGCCAACGTGATTATATTACAGTAAGTCATGCTCAGTTTTTAATAGAAGATGATGATTCATAGATTTTATAATCATCATTTGCCATGTTACACGACTCTTACATTCTATTTAACCTCTAAACATATCAAGAAAATATTTTTCTTGATGATTCGGTCTTTTTCGGATATTCTGGTAATATGACAAATCAAATCGTTCTATTACCTTTCCTTTCTACTTTATATATTATGATCATTCAAAACTTCATACCTATGAATTATGGACCATTACTCGCTTGACTTGAAGTCGGGAAGAAGAAACAAAAACATAAAGCTCCGACATATAAGGGAAAATATAAAGCCCGATAACGACTCCGAAATTACAAACCGTGTATATCAATGCGTATAGCAATATAAAGACACAGGATAATTAAAAACACTATAACCCCAAGAGCATAGAAGAAGTAAACAGATTCCTCTGGCGGTAAAAGAAAAAGAAGAATGACTGCATAAATGGTCAATATAATAACCAGGATCAGAACTGGATTTAGCATTTTCTTAATCTTTTGGAAGTTTGAATTGAGAAAGAAAGTATAGAAGTGGTGAAGATAATGAAACGGAAGAAGCTAATTTATAGCAAAATTCCAAACACATCAATCGAGGCAAATCACCGCATTTAATCAAACAAATCTCAAAATTTCGTAAATACCAGAGAATCAAATCTTATAGATTACGAAGATTTCCTTTAATTCCTTGAATTCCGGAAATCAATCGTGACTACGTCAAAAGTTAAGGCGAACATTTAATTTTCTCATTTCACTCTTTTATGATAGCTTCCTATAAACGAATCGTTTTATCCATATTATTCAATAGTGATAAAACTTTATTTTTCAACTTATATTCATCATTAAAATATTCTTGTTGTAAACAATGAAGATCTCTATCAAATTTCATGACTGTGATTTTCACGAACTCCTCTCTGTTTGTCTGCCCTAATATTGTGGCATAAAATGCTCAAGGTTTTAAATGAGCTCAATACCATTCATAACACATTTCATGTATCCAATTTACTTAAATGACTTGTATAACATCATCATTTTGAATGATATTCGCATTAATGATAAAATGCACTTCGTTGAAGAACCTATAGAAATCATGGAAGGAGAGGTCAAACAAACTCGTAAAAGCAACATACCTATCATTAAAGTCTGTTGGAATTCGCGTAGAGGCTCCGAATATACCTGGGAACGCAAAGACAATATGAAACGGAAATATCCCCATCTCTTCTCAACTGCTGATGCATCCGAGAAGTCTACCTAAAACTTCGGGACGAAGTTTTTATTAACGGGGAGGTACTATAACAACCCTCACTTTTTGACTTCTGAAATTACTGAAATGACCCTAGGGTTTACTGTCTGACTATACGTATTAATTATTTAAGGGTTGTTATATACACAATCAATTTAACGTTGACCAAATAATAAACTTTTATTCGACACTCACTGCTAATTAAAATTTATGCATTTCAATAATATTATTTATAACTATTAATCTATAAGTAATAAATAAAAAGTGACATTTATATAAATAATAAAACAATTGGGAACTAAATAAAAATAAATACAAGTCATGAGTTAGTAAAAAGAAAATAACATGTAGTAAATGTAAAAATAATAATAAACATAATAATAATAATAATAATAGTAATAATAATGAGACTAAAGAATCTTAAACAATTACATCCTTATGTTGACTAAAAATAAAGTATAAACAAGTACATCCTTATGTTGACTAATTATAAACTAGTACCACCTTTTGTTGACTAAAAATTATAAAACAAAATAAAATCATTAATTAGAACATCCTTATGTTGACTAACACTCTAATACTTGCACTATATAAACACTCCTAGACTCCTAGTTTCTCATTCACAAATCACACCAAAATCCTCTCTCAAAAACAATCTCTCCCTCTCCCTCTCTTGTGGTATTCGGATCTTCAAGCTTGTTCTTCGTGTTCTTCAAGAATCTTCAAGGAGTTCTTCAAGATTTTTAAGGCTTTGATCTTCCATCTTCATCGTGTTCATCTTTTCTTTGTTAGTTATCTTGAATCTTCAAAGGTATAACATAAACCCTAAACTATTTACATAAACTTTAATCTTTGTTAATTCATATTCATATTATAAACTTGTTATTCATAAGTATATACATAAACACTCCTAGATTTATATATACATATATACATGTAAAAAAAAAATTTATGTATATATACGAATTATATATACATATACATATTAAAACCTTAAACCCTAATACTACTTATACTAGTACTTAACATGTATACACTATTACTATTACTAGCACCTATAACCTACTACTTATATTGTAGCACAAAAACATTTTGAGATATGTATTAGAGATGTATAGATCTTCGAACTTTCTTGATGAATGGTTTCTACGAGATTCTAGGCAGAGGGTTTGGATTTCCGATTTAAAGGGTCCTATGGCTCAAGCCCCTAGATCTAAATTAGCCATTCGAAGGGAAAGGGGTGATTGGAAGCTTATCTAATACGGCAAGTATCCTAAAATGAAAAACACTCATAAAAGTAGAAACTCTCTAGTCATAGAAACTTAGTAAAATAAGAAACTT
Organism: Rutidosis leptorrhynchoides; assembly: GCF_046630445.1. NCBI lineage: Eukaryota > Viridiplantae > Streptophyta > Magnoliopsida > Asterales > Asteraceae > Rutidosis > Rutidosis leptorrhynchoides. Next base: position 318,664,388 of record NC_092334.1, read on the forward strand.
TCTAAAAATGGAAACTTTATAAAAATAGTAACTAACTAGGAATAGAAACTTAGTAAAACAAACTATACTTAAACACATACTTAAACTTAAACATGGGCAAAACACTTAACTACTCTTAAATGTCAATAGGTTGACTTTCCTGCTCACTCATTCAACTCTTTATTCCGAGGAATAACTCTCTCTCTACTTACTAAGGTGACTTTCATAGCCCCACTCTTATTGCTATAGCACTTTTTATACTTACTGGGGTGAGACACATGCTGCTTTTATACTTTAAACAACTTAGAGACAAGTACGAACCTAAACTGTACTATGACTAGCTTATGCTACTAAGACCCCACAGTGATATTTTTTAATTGCTTTCAGGATAAGGCATTCTTAATTATTGGGGGTAGGCCTATCGGGAGTAACGTCCCCGATACATTTGACCGCGATGTCTTTGTATTACTTAATAATGATTTAAACATGGTGATATGGTACTGTCAACTTATCATCGGGGTAACAAAACAAACGTTTAGTCTAAAATATCACGAATCAGTACTACTTTTGGATCTGCGAGATCTACTTTTTGATCCTGCGGGAGATCAACTTTACAACTAAATCTTGTGATCTAAAAACAACGATAACTACTTTTGTTAAACCTATGAACTTCACTCAACCTTTTTGGTTGACACTTTAGCATGTTTTGTCTCAGGTGCTGTTTGATTCAAGCTTTCTTATCTACTACTTATGTGATGCTACTTGGACTTAGGATCAAGAGATATCTCATTTATTACTTCTGCATATGAACAATTACTTTATCATTATTTCCATTATTGTAACGACATTTCATTTTCCGCTGCGTACTCAATAAAGTTAAATTTTCTCATTTAGTATTGTTCTCGTATTATAATATGTTGGTTTATTTGATATTAGTAACGTTTCTACCAGACCCTATTGGGAGGACGTTACAGATTAATTATTATTTAATATCAAATATTATATATTTAAATACATATTTCACTTATAGGGTTGATTATAATATGTTGGTTCAACAACGCCTATTCGTCAACCATTAGATCCATTGACGATTACAATCAGCGTTTAATAATCTAAAAATAAAATTTCTTGAAACCATCTCGGGTTGTCAATCAATGATTCAGATTCGTTAACCTTGAGAATGCTGATGAAGCAGCAAATGCTATTGATGTTCATAAGGGCTAACAGTTTGATAATAAAGAATGGTACGTTGGAAAAGCCCAAAAGAAAATTTGGAACTGAAAAACGGATTGAGCTAACCATGGAGGAGACCAAGGACAAATACAAGGGTCAAACCCTATATTCAAAGAATCCAGGAAATTCTGAATCCGGTGAAATCTTTAGAGAATATCTTGCACCAAAGTCATGTTAAAAGCTTGCGGAAAATTTTTCTTCATCAACTTTCGAACTTAGAAATTCCAAAATATCATCATAAATATCCTCTATATTTCAGAAGATATCTTCATAACGATTCATGTCCGCAATTAAGTATCTCTTTGCGATGTCTTTATAAAGGAAATTGTTTTAGTTTCTATATTCTGTAAAATTCGAGTTTAAATTATAAATGCTTTGAAGAAGTGATTGGGAATTGAAGCATGAGTTAATATAATATAATGACGTCAGGCCAACGTGATTATATTATAGTAAGTCATGCTCAGTTTTTAATGGAAGATGATGATTCATAGATTTTATAATCATCATTTGCCATGTTACACGACTCTTACATTCTATTTAACCTCTAAACATATCAAGAAAATATTTTTCTTGATGATTCGGTCTTTTTCGGATATTCTGGTAATATAACAAATCAAATCGTGCTATTACCTTTCCTTTCTACTTTATATATTATGATCATTCAAAACTTCATACCTATGAATTATGGACCATTACTCGCTTGACTTGAAGTCGGGAAGAAGAAACAAAAACATAAAGCTCCGACATATAAGGGAAAATATAAAGCCCGATAACGACTCCGAAATTACAAACCGTGTATATCAATGCGTATAGCAATACAAAGACACGGGATAATTAAAAACACTATAACCCCAAGAGCATAGAAGAAGTAAACAGATTCCTCTGGCGATAAAAGAAAAAGAAGAATGACTACATACATGGTCAATATAATAACCAGGATCAGAACTGGATTTAGCATTTTCTTAATCTTTTGGAAGTTTGAATTGAGAAAGAAAGTATAGAAGTGGTGAATATAATGAAACGGAAGAAGCTAATTTATAGCAAAATTCCAAACACATCAATCGAGGCAAATCACCGCATTTAATCAAACAAATCTCAATATTTCGTAAATACCGGAGAATCAAATCTTATAGATTACGAAGATTTCCTTTAATTCCTTGAATTCCGGAAATCAATCGTGACTACGTCAAAAGTTAAGGCGAACATTTAATTTTCTCATTTCACTCTTTTATGATAGCTTCGTTTATACTCTTCCTATAAACGAATCGTTTTATCCATATTATTCAATTGTGATAAAACTTTATTTTTCAACTTATATTCATCATTAAAATATTCTTGTTGTAAACAATGAAGATCTCTATCAAATTTCATGACTGTGATTTTCACGAACTCCTCTCTGTTTGTCTGCCCTAATATTGTGTCATAAAATGCTCAAGGTTTTAAATGAGCTCAATACCATTCATAACACATTTCATGTATCCAATTTACTGAAATGACTTGTATAACATCATCATTTTGAATGATCTTCGCATTAATGATAAAATGCACTTCGTTGAAGAACCTATAGAAATCATGGAAGGAGAGGTCAAACAAACGCGTAAAAGCAACATACCTATCATTAAAGTCTGTTGGAATTCGCGTAGAGGCCCCGAATATACCTGGGAACGCAAAGATCATATGAAACGGAAATATCCCCATCTCTTCTCAACTGCTGATGCATCCGAGAAGTCTACCTAAAACTTCGGGACGAAGTTTTTATTAACGGGGAGGTACTATAACAACCCTCACTTTTTGACTTCTGAAATTACTGAAATGACCCTAGGGTTTACTGTCTGACTATACGTATTAATTATTTAAGGGTTGTTATATACACAATCAATTTAACGTTGACCAAATAATAAACTTTTATTCGACACTCACTGCTAATTAAAATTTATGCATTTCAATAATATTATTTATAACTATTAATCTATAAGTAATAAATAAAAAGTGACATTTATATAAATAATAAAACAATTGGGAACTAAATAAAAATAAATACAAGTCATGAATTAGTAAAAAGAAAATAATACTTATCATGTAGTAAATGTAAAAATAATAATAAACATAATAATAATAATAATAATAATAATAGTAATAATAATGAGACTAAAGAATCTTAAACAATTACATCCTTATGTTGACTAAAAATAAAGTATAAACTAGTACATCCTTATGTTGACTAATTATAAACTAGTACCACCTTTTGTTGACTAAAAATTATAAAACAAAATAAAATCATTAATTAGAACATCCTTATGTTGACTAACACTCTAATACTTGCACTATATAAACACTCATAGACTCCTAGTTTCTCATTCACAAATCACACCAAAATCCTCTCTCAAAAATAATCTCTCCCTCTCCCTCTCTTGTGGTATTCGGATCTTCAAGCTTGTTCTTCGTGTTCTTCAAGAATCTTCAAGGAGTTCTTCAAGATTTTTAAGGCTTTGATCTTCCATCTTCATCGTGTTCATCTTTTCTTTGTTAATTATCTTGAATCTTCAAAGGTATAACATAAACCCTAAACTATTTACATAAACTTTAATCTTTGTTAATTCATATTCATATTATAAACTTGTTATTCACAAGTATATACATAAACACTCCTAGATTTATATATACATATATACATGTAAAAAAAAATATTTTTATGTATATATACGAATTATATATACATATACATATTAAAACCTTAAACCCTAATACTACTTATACTAGTACTTAACATGTATACACTATTACTATTACTAGCACCTATAACCTACTACTTATATTGTAGCACAAAAATATTTTGGGATATGTATTAGAGATGTATAGATCTTCGAACTTTCTTGACGAATGGTTTCTACGAGATTCTAGGCAGAGGGTTTGGATTTCTGATTTAAAGGGTCCTATGGCTCAAGCCCCTAGATCTAAATTAGCCATTCGAAGGGAAAGGGGTGATTGGAAGCTTATCTAATACGGAAAGTATCCTAAAATGAAAAACACTCATAAAAGTAGAAACTCTCTAGTCATAGAAACTTAGTAAAATAAGAAACTTTCTAAAAATGGAAACTTTATAAAAATAGTAACTTACTAGGAATAGAAACTTAGTAAAACAAACTATACTTAAACACATACTTAAACTTAAACATGGGCAAAACACTTAACTACTCTTAAATGTCAATAGGTTGACTTTCCTGCTCACTCGTTCAACTCTTTATTCCGAGGAATAACTCTCTCTCTACTTACTAAGGTGACTTTCATAGCCCCACTCTTATTGCTATAGCACTTTTTATACTTACTGGGGTGAGACACATGCTGCTTTTATACTTTAAACAACTTAGACACAAGTACGAACCTAAACTGTACTATGACTAGCTTATGCTACTAAGACCCCACAGTGATATTTTTTAATTGCTTTCAGGATAAGGTATTCTTAATTATTGGGGGTAGGCCTATCGGGAGTAACGTCCCCGATACATTTGACCGCAATGTCTTTGTATTACTTAATAATGATTTAAACATGGTGATAAGGTACTGTCAACTTATCATCGCGGCAACAAAACAAACGTTTAGTCTAAAATATCACGAATCAGTACTACTTTTGGATCTGCGAGATCTACTTTTTGATCCTGCGGGAGATCAACTTTACAACTAAATCTTGTGGTCTAAAAACAACGATAACTACTTTTGTTAAACCTATGAACTTCACTCAACCTTTTTGGTTGACACTTTAGCATGTTTTGTCTCAGGTGCTGTTTGATTCAAGCTTTCTTATCTACTACTTATGTGATGCTACTTGGACTTAGGATCAAGAGATATCGCATTTATTACTTCTACATATGAACAATTACTTTATCGTTATTTCCATTATTGTAACGACATTTCATTTTCCGCTGCGTACTCAATAAAGTTAAATTTTCTCATTTAGTATTGTTCTCGTATTATAATATGCTGGTTTATTTGATATTAGTAACGTTTCTTCCAGACCATATTGGGAGGACGTTACATATTGGTATCTTTCTTCTTTAGACAATTTTGGCTAATATGCCCCTTTTCACCACAAGTATAGCATGTTGGAGGAGCTCTAGCCGGAACAATGGCTCTATTCTGAGGTAGGGTTCTACAAGTCTTTGCAGCATGGCCTATCTTCTTACATATTGTACACACAGCAGTGCACTTTCTCGGATGATGCCTTTCACATTTAGAACAAAACGAACTAGTACCCTGATAACCGGGTCTCGTACCATTCGCCGGTTTCTTATTAACATTTTGAGCTGAACCCTGAGATGGTTCAAATTTCCTCTTATTGTCACCGTTTTTAACTTCGACTTGTTTATTAACCGAAACTCTCCTACGTTTAGCCATCATTAAACTCTGTACCATGTGGATCACAGCATCCACAGTAACCTTCTCGGCAGAAATCACATTCCCTTGAACATCCTCGGGTAGACCCTCGATATACCGCTCTATCCTGTGGGCTTCAGTTGGGAACATTTCGGGACATAAGGTAGAAAGCTCCAAAAAACGATTGGTATAGCTTTCGATATCGGTTCCTTTAACTCTGAGTTCCCAGTACTCAGCCTCGAGCTTTTGGACTTGACTTCTTGGGCAAAACTTAGTGATCATCATGCCTTTGAGTTCATCCCATGGGGTAGTATTAGCATTATCTATTCCCACAGATTTGGCATTAGCAGTCCACCATGTCATAGCATTGCCAGTGAGTGAACTTGTGAAAAACTTCACTCGATCATTATCTCCGCAGTTACAGATACGGAAGATTGATTCTAGCATTTCAAACCATCGGACCAGTTCTACGGCTTCTTCTTTTCCACTAAAATTGGGTGGGTTACAGTTCTTAAAATCTTTATAGGAGCAAGTTTTAGAAGGAACATTATGATTGTTGTTGTTATTGTTATTGCCTTGGGCGGCCGCTAGCAGCAATTGAAATTGCTCAGTAGAAAGAGTGACATTTGGTATAAGATTGTTGTTGTTGTTGTTGTTGTTGTTGTTACCACGAGTTGAGTGAGCCATTGATTGTCAATACATAAATACATTATTAGTTGAAGAATCAAGATGTTATAAGTTTACAATCATGATTTATAACGTTTGCACAACACACATAGGTGAATAAGACAATATGCTTAAATAAACACTTAACATTATTGGAAACGAGGCATTATATAAGCCTTTATTACACGAGTTTGGAATGGAAAAAGTTTAGGCATAAGCCTTTACATAGATGGGTAAATGGAAAATAGGAAAACAAAAGGTAGGTTTTAGTTCTTCTTTTTCTCATTCTCAGCTTCCTTCATAAATTTCTCTATCTTTTCATTTTTCTCCTTTTGTTTCTCGTGGAGGTATTCAAAATTATCGTAGAGGTTAGTGATGCGGCTGTTGACAAAGTTGTTGTTGAAATCCTTGATAGCCAGTTGATGATTGATTCGGTTTTTCTCTATTTTCATCTTAGACTCAACTAGTTCTTGGATGAAGCACATAAGACTAGGTATTCTATTCATCCCGGTTCTAGTAAAATGTATCAGGATATGAAAGAGTTCTACTGGTGGCCCAACATGAAAGGCGACATTGCTACTTATGTGAGTAAGTGTCTTACTTGTTCGAAAGTCAAAGCCGAGCACCAAAAGCCTTCTGGTCTTCTAACTCAACCCGATATTCCACAGTGGAAGTGGGATGGTATAGCTATGGACTTTATCACAAAATTGCCTAAGACTGCAAATGGAAATGATACGATTTGGGTCATAGTTGATCGTCTCACTAAGTCTGCACATTTCATACCAATCAAAGAGACTGACAGAATGGAAAAGTTAGCTCGACTCTATGTTAAAGAGATTGTTACTCGTCATGGTGTCCCTACTTCTATTATCTCGGATCGCGATAGTCGATTTACTTCCAATTTCTGGAAATCCTTGCAAGCGTCTCTTGGAACTCGACTCGACATGAGTATAACTTATCATCCACAAACGGACGGTCAAAGTGAACGAACTATCCAAACTTTGGAGGATATGCTACGAGCATGTGTTATCGATTTCGGTAAAGGGTGGGATAAACACCTACCTTTAGTCGAGTTTTCTTACAACAACAGCTATCACTCTAGTATTAAAGCTGCACCATTCGAAGCTTTATACGGTCGCAAATGTAGATCTCTGTTGTGTTGGGATGAACTCGAGGACAGACAATTAACTGGTCCTGAACTTATTCATGAAACTTCTGAAAAGATCGTGCAAATCAAGAAGCGTTTAGAAACCGCTCGTAGTCGACAAAAGAGTTATGCCGACCCTCACCGAAAACCGTTAGAATTCCAAGTTGGAGATAACGTTATGTTAAAAGTATCTCCTTGGAAAGGTGTTATCCGCTTCGGTAAACGAAGTAAACTCAGTCCGCGTTATGTTGGACCTTTCAAAGTTATTCAAAGAATCGGTCCCGTTGCGTATCGATTAGAACTTCCAGCTGAACTAAGTCAAGTACATGATGTGTTTCATGTCTCAAATCTGAAAAAGTGTCTCGCCGAAGATACTCTTGTTATTCCTTTGGATGATATCCGCATTGATGTGCAAATGCACTTTGTCGAAGAACCTATAGAGATTATGAAAGAAGAGGTCAAAGAGACTCGTAAGAGCAACATACCTATTGTTAAAGTCCGTTGGAATTCGCGTAGAGGCCCCGAATATACCTGGGAACGCAAAGACCAAATGATACGAAAATACCCCCATCTCTTCCCAACTGTTGATGAAGCAGACGGGAACTCCACTTAAAACTTCGGGACGAAGTTTTCATTAACAGGGAGGTACTATAACGACCCTCATTTTTCCATCTATATAATGCCCGAACAAAAGATTTAAGTATAATGAATAAACTCTAAGTACTAATAAAAGGTCGTTATATACATACGAAATTAACGAAAGTTAAACAAATAATAAATTTTATTCAACAACGTACGCGTAAGAATTTTTATAAAAAAAAAAAATTTATGTCATAACATGATTACATATAAAATACTTATATTAATTTTTAATTTAGTTAATATATTATACAATTAATAAATACAAGTATATATAAATGTAGTAACATATATAAAACTAATAAAATTATAAAGTAATAATTTAATTAAATAAAAACCACATTTAGTAATTATAATTTTATAAATACCGAATATATATTTATATTTATCAAAATTTGTATTTAATAATTAAATAAAAATAGAAATTTAGTTAGTTAACATTTTTAGAACTATGAAATATATATATATATATATATATATATATATATATATATATATATATATATATATATATATATATATATATATATATATATATATATATATATATTTAAAAAGTAGTATTTTTTTTATATAAACTAGATCTAGATCCACTTTTATTTATTTTATTCCTACTTTTAACTTTACTTTTATTTATTTATATTTTGAAATGGTGGCATGACTGGCCATAAATACTTTTAATTTTTTTACAAGACACTAGCTATTTTTTATATAAACTTTTGTATTTTTTTATTTTCTCTTTACCAAAAATTGTAACTATAAATACCATAGCCTAGTTCACAAATTTTGTACACCAAAAAACTTGAAGAATTCTCTCTCAAACCTCTGCAACTATATTATTTTTATAGTTTTTATTTAGTTTTTATCATATTTTTGTGCTAGTTTTATGTTAAATACCAAATAAATATGAAATTAATTATAATAAATAATGTAAATACATGATAATTAGTATTAAGTATCCTAATGACTATAAAAATTATTTTTATGAATTATACATTCGAATTTATATTTATTAAAAATCAAAAACTGATTTTATTTATATTCGGTATATATAGATAATGAAGAAATAAATAGTAACCAATTTTATATATTATGTTTTATAATTTTAGCTTGTTCCTTAGGTCATAAAAGTAATTATAAAAATTTATGTTTGATTTATTTGTCATTTTAAATAATTAATTTGTATTTTCTTCTACTTTTGCTACAGTACCGAAAAATCTGTTTTAAAAAGAAAAATAGAATTTAATGATATAACATGTTTATGACTACAATAATCAATGGAAATTACTTAGGAACTAATAAGAAAGTTATAAAAATTATTTTTAGAATTAATAATTATATATTTCTATTTAATTATGAATTTAAACTAAAAACAATACAAAAGTTGAATTAAATAGTTAAACTATTAATATAAATGTACAAATAAGTTTTCTAAGCTTAATACACTATATTAGGCATACGAAAATTTTAGATGAATTAATTGAGTTGATATAATAATTATTACTTTATAAACCTTGATTTATCTTGAACCGAAAAAGAAATTAGAAATAAATACTTTTACACCATAACAAAAATTTATAAATTTTTCCTAAGTTTATTTTGGTCAGTAGAACCTAAGAAAAATATAAAATCTATTGTTAAACTTGTTTATCTATTTATTTGTATTTTAGCTATAAAAAAATTTTAATATTTAATACATAAAACTTAATATTTATGTATAGAAAATTTTTATAATGTTTTATACATGTCACTTACTGTTATGAAATCAATAAAACACTTGTTAGCATTTTTAGATAATTATTGGTACTTATATTGACATAAAACTTAAAATTAAACTATACAAATTTTAACATATAAGATAATATATATATATATATATATATATATATATATATATATATATATATATATATATATATATATATATATATATATATATATTAACTTGATATTAATACATACCCATTCATAAAACACAATTTCTATGTATAACACTTGTTTACCTACTTAAATATATCCTACTTATTATTAGGATTTAAAAACCAAACAATCTTAATAACGATAATACAATCGAACTTAAGTAAATACTTATTGTATAAAGTATTTAAAGTGTTGTATTCCTATACGCACCTAAAAACGTATTGGAACGGTATATTAGACGGGTATAGATCTTGATCTTTCTCGAGTGGATGGACGCTCGAAAGTCTAGGCGGAGAGTTTGGATTACCGAGTTAAAGGATCCTGTGGCTCAGAAACCTATGACCTGAAAAGGCCATTTTAAATTGAAAGTGTTAGATTGGAAGCTTGTCTAGTATGAAAAGCCTTTCCAAAACGATAAACCTTCTTTAAACTTACTATAAAAGAAAATACTTACACTTATCATAATACGGGCAAAACATCTAAACTATTCTCAACATATTCTTAGGTTGACTTTTCTGTGCTTCGATCATCCATACTTTCTCTTTAAGGAATACTTTCACTCACCGAATTACTAAGGTGACTTTCATAGCCCCACTCTTATTGCTATAGCACTTTTTATACTTACTGGGGTGAGACACATGCTGCTTTTATACTTTAAACAACTTAGACACAAGTACGAACCTATGACTAGCTTATGCTACTAAGACCCCACAGTGATATTTTTTAATTGCTTTCAGGATAAGGCATGCTTAATTATTGGGGGTAGGCCTATCGGGAGTAACGTCCCCGATACATTTGACCGCGATGTCTTTGTATTACTTAAAAATGATTTAAACATGGTGATAAGGTACTGTCAACTTATCATCGGGGCAACAAAACAAACGTTTAGTCTAAAATATCACGAATCAGTACTACTTTTGGATCTGCGTGATCTACTTTTATAACAAATCTTGTGGTCTAAGAACAAACGGTCAATCATATTTGTTAAACCTATGAATTTCACTCAACCTTTTTGGTTGACACTTTTAGCATGTTTGTCTCAGGTACTGAATGATCAGGACCTCTATATCTACTGCTTATGTGATGACTTACTTGGCTAGGATCAAGACTTATCGCATATTTACTTTTCTGCATTTGAACAATTTATAATTCTTGTAACGACATTATTAATCCTTCCGCTGCAAATTTGGTTTTATTCATATAGTATTTGTTCTCATTTTATAATATGTTGGTATGTATTATGATATTGAATCACATATATACACCCCACTCTTCGATATGTATTATAATGCTAAGCTATTACGTGTGAATCTTAATTAGTATGTACTATATGGTTAATTCATATCACAATATGCTATGATGTACATCTTTTGTTAATAACTTAATAATCGTTAATCGTTGCTTCAACACAATAAACTTCATTTCGTAATAAACCAAGTGTATTACTCAAATACATGATTGATTGTATACTTTAATTTTCGATGTACTCGAAACTTTCTAGAAAACATCATTAGTGCCTTATGAATTTCACAAGAATTCCACGAGCACCAACATCATATACCGAAGTATATCAATAACAATGAATGATGAAGTATTGATTCATAACTTCATTAGCGAAATATTTCACGACAATTATGAAATCTCTAAAGGTTTTGGAGATTATTTATTCTCGTTTCAACAGCAAATCAAATGAGTTTAATATTATATTAACTCATTAAAACCATGATTACATCTGAAGAATACATATATGAACGTATATCTTCTCTTTTGTACAAACTGTTAATTGTGAAAAATATTTTAACGGGTAGGTAAAACCCGAGAGATATTCATATCTCATATAAATATGTTACAATGTACATTCTTCCATTCTGATTCAGCAGTTGTTAACTATACTACTTACATTCACATGATATATGTATATGTTCACCAAAGAACAACCATTTTCATACAAATTCAGTTACATATTCTGATTTTGACATATCGGAACTTAAGTAAAGCTTTAGCAAGTGTTATCTTCCTAAAGATCACTACATTCATGAATTATATTCATTCGTATTCTATGATGAATTATCACATCAAACCACCGAACTTACCATTCTTTACTTTTGAAAAACACAACATTTCTTCGTCAACCGTTAGATCCATTGATGGATGCATCTTACGCTTAAACACTTCAAATTCAAAATTCTTGAAAACATCCTTTGAATCTTGACGATCATAATTAGCGTTTAATCATCTAAAAACGAAATTTCTTGAAACCATCTCGGATTGATAACCGATGATTCAAATATGGCTGCATTAAATGCAGAGGAAACAGAAAAATTGTAGATGGTCTTAAGGGCCAACAGTTTGATAATAAAGAATGGTACGTTGGAAAAGCTCAAAAGAAAATTTGGAACTGAAAAACGGATTGAGCTAACCATGGAGGAGACCAAGGACAAACACAAGGGCCAAACCCTATATTCAAAGAATCCAGGTAATTCTGGATCCGGTGAAATCTTTAGAGAATATCTTGCTCCGAAGTCATGTTAAAAGCTTGCGGAAAATTTTTCTTCATCAACTTTCGAACTTAGAAATTCCAAAATATCATCATAAATATCCTCTATATTTCGGAAGATATCTTCATAACAATTCATGTCTGCAATTAAGTATCTCTTTGCGATATCTTTATAAATGTTTTAGTTTCTATATTCTGTAAAATTCGAGTTTAAATTATAAATGCTTTGAAGAAGAGTTGGCAATTGAAGCATGAGTTAGTATAATATAAAGACGTCAGGCCAACGTGATTATATTACAGTAAGTCATGCTAAGTTTTTAATGGAAGATGATGATTCATAGATTTTATAATCATCATTTGCCATGTTACACGACTCTTACATATTGTTTAACCTCTAAACATATCAAGAAAATATTTTTCTTGATGATTCGGTCTTTTCCAGATATTCTGGTAATATGACAAATCAAATCGTGCTATTACCTTTCATTTCTACTTTATATATTATGATCATTCGAAACTTTATACCTATGAATTCTGGACCATTACTCGCTTGACTTGAAGTCGAGAAGAAGAAACAAAAACATAAAGCTCCGACATATAAGGGAAAATATAAAGCCCGATAACGACTCCGAAATTACAAACCATGTATATCAATTCGTATAGCAATATAAAGACACGGGATAATTAAAAACACTATAACCCCAAGAGCATAGAAGAAGTAAACAGATTCCTCTGGCGGTAAAAGAAAAAGAAGAATGACTGCATAGATGGTCAATATAATAACCAGGATCAGAACTGGATTTAGCATTTTCTTAATCTTTTGGAAGTTTGAATTGAGAAAGAAAGTATAGAAGCGGTGAAGATAATGAAACGGAAGAAGCTAATTTATAGCAAAATTCCAAACACATCAATCGAGGCAAATCACCGCATTTAATCAAACAAATCTCAAAATTTCGTAAATACCGGAGAATCAAATCTTATAGATTACGAAGATTTCCTTTAATTCCTTGAATTCCGAAAATCAATCGTGACTACGTCAAAAGTTAAGGCGAACATTTAATTTTCTCATTTCACTCTTTTATGATAGCTTCGTTTATACTCTTCCTATAAACGAATCGTTTTATCCATATTATTCAATAGTGATAAAACTTTATTTTTCAACTTATATTCATCATTAAAATATTCTTGTTGTAAACAATGAAGATCTCTATCAAATTTCATGACTGTGATTTTCACGAACTCCTCTCTGTTTGTCTGCCCTAATATTGTGGCATAAAATGCTCAAAGTTTTAAATTAGCTCAATACCATTCATAACACATTTCATGTATCCAATTTACTGAAATGACTTGTATAACATCATCATTTTGAATGATCTTCGCATTAATGATAAAATGCACTTCGTTGAAGAACCTATAGAAATCATGGAAGGAGAGGTCAAACAAACGCGTAAAAGCAACATACCTATCATTAAAGTCTGTTGGAATTCACGTAGAGGCCCCAAATATACCTGGGAACGCAAAGACCATATGAAACGGAAATATCCCCATCTCTTCTCAACTGCTGATGCATCCGAGAAGTCTACCTAAAACTTCGGGACGAAGTTTTTATTAACGGGGAGGTACTATAACAACCCTCACTTTTTGACTTCTAAAATTACTGAAATGACCCTAGGGTTTACTGTATGACTATACGTATTAATTATTTAAGGGTTGCTATATACACAATCAATTTAACGTTGACCAAATAATAAACTTTTATTCGACACTCACTGCTAATTAAAATTTATGCATTTCAATAATATTATTTATAACTATTAATCTATAAGTAATAAATAAAAAGTGACATTTATATAAATAATAAAACAATTGGGAACTAAATAAAAATAAATACAAGTCATGAATTAGTAAAAAGAAAATAATACTTATCATGTAGTAAATGTAAAAATAATAATAAACATAATAATAATAATAATAATAATAATAATAATAATAATAATAGTATTAATAATGAGACTAAAGAATCTTAAACAATTACATCCTTATGTTGACTAAAAATAAAGTATAAACTAGTACATCCTTATGTTGACTAATTATAAACTAGTACCACCTTTTGTTGACTAAAAATTATAAAACAAAATAAAATCATTAATTAGAACATCCTTATGTTGACTAACACTCTAATACTTGCACTATATAAACACTCCTAGACTCCTAGTTTCTCATTCACAAATCACACCAAAATCCTCTCTCAAAAACAATCTCTCCCTCTCCCTCTCTTGTGGTATTCGGATCTTCAAGCTTGTTCTTCGTGTTCTTCAAGAATCTTCAAGGAGTTCTTCAAGATTTTTAAGGCTTTGATCTTCCATCTTCATCGTGTTCATCTTTTCTTTGTTAATTATCTTGAATCTTCAAAGGTATAACATAAACCCTAAACTATTTACATAAACTTTAATCTTTGTTAATTCATATTCATATTATAAACTTGTTATTCATAAGTATATACATAAACACTCCTAGATTTATATATACATATATACATGTAAAAAAAATTATTTTATGTATATATACGAATTATATATACATATACATATTAAAACCTTAAACCCTAATACTACTTATACTAGTACTTAACATGTATACACTATTACTATTACTAGCACCTATAACCTACTACTTATATTGTAGCACAAAAACATTTTGGGATATGTATTAGAGATGTATAGATCTTTGAACTTTCTTGACGAATGGTTTCTACGAGATTCTAGGCAGAGGGTTTGGATTTCCGATTTAAAGGGTCCTATGGCTCAAGCCCCTAGATCTAAATTAGCCATTCAAAGGGAATGGGGTGATTGGAAGCTTATCTAATACGGCAAGTACCCTAAAATGAAAAACACTCATAAAAGTAGAAACTCTCTAGTCATAGAAACTTAGTAAAATAAGAAACCTTCTAAAAATGGAAACTTTATAAAAATAGTAACTTACTAGGAATAGAAACTTAGTAAAACAAACTATACTTAAACACATACTTAAACTTAAACATGGGCAAAACACTTAACTACTCTTAAATGTCAATAGGTTGACTTTCCTGCTCACTCGTTCAACTCTTTATTCCGAGGAATAACTCTCTCTCTACTTACTAAGGTGACTTTCATAGCCCCACTCTTATTGCTATAGCACTTTTTATACTTACTGGGGTGAGACACATGCTGCTTTTATACTTTAAACAACTTAGACACAAGTACGAACCTAAACTGTACTATGACTAGCTTATGCTACTAAGACCCCACAGTGATATTTTTTAATTGCTTTCAGGATAAGGCATTCTTAATTATTGGGGGTAGGCCTATCGGGAGTAACGTCCCCGATACATTTGACCGCGATGTCTTTGTATTACTTAATAATGATTTAAACATGGTGATAAGGTACTGCCAACTTATCATCGGGGCAACAAAACAAACGTTTAGTCTAAAATATCACGAATCAGTACTACTTTTGGATCTGCGAGATCTACTTTTTGATCCTGCGGGAGATCAACTTTACAACTAAATCTTGTGGTCTAAAAACAACGATAACTACTTTTGTTAAACCTATGAACTTCACTCAACCTTTTTGGTTGACACTTTAGCATGTTTTGTCTCAGGTGCTGTTTGATTCAAGATTTCTTATCTACTACTTATGTGATGCTACTTGGACTTAGGATCAAGAGATATCGCATTTATTACTTCTGCATATGAACAATTACTTTATCGTTATTTCCATTATTGTAACGACATTTTATTTTCCGCTGCGTACTCAATAAAGTTAAATTTTCTCATTTAGTATTGTTCTCGTATTATAATATGTTGGTTTATTTGATATTAGTAACGTTTCTTCCAGACCCTATTGGGAGGACGTTACAGATTGGTATCAGAGCATAACCAGGCTGTTATAGAGAACCAGGATTGCATTTTTATGTGTGCCTTACTTGCTAGCTAGGGTGCCTTAGCAATCTAGGAAACTATAACCTTTCCTGCCTTAGACTTAAAGCATTTAGAATTGCCTTATAATCTTAACAATCATGCTTTACCAAACTTGACTTAAAGATTCTAATCAAAGTCTCTTTCCTAATGTAGGACTACAACTTTCCTTGACCATAGTGCCTTTAATTGTTGCCTTTAACTGTTAAATGCTACACTATACTTTAGAAACTTTACTTATCTTAGAATGTCGAGCTAATCTAAGAACTCTGCTCACTTTCCTGAGTACTATCCAATTACACCACCGCATCTAAATGCGACACAATGATTTCAGAAATTCTTGACATTCATAAGTCATCTATCATGGTTATGTGTATTACATATGTATTACATGAAATATTATCCATGATTTTGAAATTCTTATAATTATTACTACTCACACTCAAACGTATATAACTCTCTGTTATATCACGTACCTATATGCCTTATGCCTTTATGCATCGGTTTGCGAATTGAAAAATGTCATTGGGTTATCACAGTATACGAATTGAAAGTCTTTAATCAAAAGATTATTAGATTACATACTTATCACTTTATGATCTCGACACGTCATACTGCCATTATTAAAGTAAAGACACATCATATCTTATTATATCTTATCGTATCTATCCTAATAGATTTTGTCTAACACTTTTCCGAAATTCCCTCCATAAATTACGGAAATCTTTTTGCTATATACACGTATTCGAGGAGACGAATATATCATCCAGTATTCAAAACTAATCTCATATCAAAAACCCTAATTCCAAACACATAATATGGATTCCTCGAACTCTTCGAGCTCCAATGGCAGCGTAACCGGAATGAACCAACCAATCAACCATCATCTATTTTGGATGAATTGGGGATGTGTTGGTAGTAAACTTAATCAATGGAGACAAGAAGAAGGTGATCTCTTCCACCAACCGAATTCACCTCTTGGTGAAGAACCTGAAGCACTTACTGGCGAACCCATTCGGAACACTATTTTCACCCTCATTTCCAGGATATCCAGTCACGAATATATAATATCTAAAATTTTAGATCTTATTCATCCACTTGTCCGAACCGCCAATCATCCCGGAATAATAGAAGAAGTCAACGAGCTTCGTGCTCGAATAGTGGCTCTGGAGAATATGGTGCAAAACCTACGAACACCAGCAGCAGCACCAGCAGCATAACCAGTACCACTAGTACCATCGGCATCACCACCAACATCACCAGCTTCACCAACGAAAACATCCGCATTCCACGCCTCAACATCACACTCAGTACCTCAAACATCAACATCATACGCCCCATAGATACCAAGGAATATTAGTAATAATGAGTTAAGATGTATTGACTCATTCTTCCTGAAGAATTACATATGTATACTTTATATATATGGATTGGAACAATAATAAATCTTTTCATACTAAGCTATTACGTGTGAATCTTAACTAGTATGTACTACTTGATTAATTCATATCATTAATATGCTATGATGTACATCCTTCGTTAATGACTTAACAATTGTTAATCACTGCTTCAACACAATAAACTCCATTTCATAATAAACCAAGTGTATTACTCAAATACATGATTGATTGTATACTTTCATTTTCGATGTACTCGAAACTTTCTAGAAAACATCATTCGTGCCTTATGAATTTCACAAGAATTCCACGAGCACCAACATCATATACTGAGGTATATCAATAACAATGAACGATGAAGTATTGATTCATAACTTCATTAGCGAAATATTTCGCGACAATTATGAAATCTCTAAGGTTTTGGAGATTATTTATTCTCGTTTCAACCGCAAATCAAATGAGTTTAATATTATATTAACTCATTAAATCTATATTATATCTGAAGAATACATATATGAACATATATCTTCTCTTTTGTACAAACTGTTAATTGTGAAAATATTTTAATGGGTAGGTAATACCCGAGAAATATTTATATCTCACATTAATATGTTACATTGTACATTCTTCAAATTCTGATTCAATAATCAGTAACTATACTACTTACATCCACATATGTATCCGCGCACCAAAGAACAACCATTTTCATTCAAATCAAATTACATATTCTGAATTTGACATATCAGAATTCAAGTAAAGCTATAGCAGATGTTATCTTCCTAAAGATCACTACATTCATGAATTATATTCATTCGTATTCTATGATGAATTAACACATCAAACCACCAAAATTATCATTCATTACTTTTGAAATCAACAACGCCTATTCGTCAACCATTAGATCCATTGACGATTACAATCAGCGTTTAATCATCTAAAAATAAAATTTCTTGAAACCATCTCGGGTTGTCAATCAATGATTCAGATTCGTTAACCTTGAGAATGCTGACGAAGCAGCAAATGCTATAGATGTTCTTAAGGGCTAACAGTTTGATAATAAAGAATGGTACGTTGGAAAAGCCCAAAAGAAAATTTGGAACTGAAAAACGGATTGAGCTAACCATGGAGGAGACCAAGGACAAACACAAGGGCCAAACCCTATATTCAAAGAATCCAGGAAATTCTGAATCCGGTGAAATCTTTAGAGAATATCTTGCTCCAAAGTCATGTTAAAAGCTTACGGAAAATTTTTCTTCATCAACTTTCGAACTTAGAAATTCCAAAATATCATCATAAATATCCTCTATATTTCAGAAGATATCTTCATAACGATTCATGTCCGCAATTAAGTATCTCTTTGAGATATCTTTATAAAGGAAACTGTTTTAGTTTCTATATTCTATAAAATTCGAGTTTAAATTATAAATGCTTTGAAGAAGTGATTGGGAATTGAAGCATGAGTTAATATAATATAATGACGTCAGGCCAACGTGATTATATTACAGTAAGTCATGCTCAGTTTTTAATGGAAGATGATGATTCATAGATTTTATAATCATCATTTGCCATGTTACACGACTTTTACATTCTATTTAACATCTAAACATATCAAGAAAATATTTTTCTTGATGATTCGGTCTTTTTCGGATATTCTGGTAATATGACAAATCAAATCGTGCTATTAGCTTTCCTTTCTACTTTATATATTATGATCATTCAAAACTTCATACCTATGAATTCTGGACCATTACTCGCTTGACTTGAAGTCGGGAAGAAGAAACAAAAACATAAAGCTCCGACATATAAGGGAAAATATAAAGCCCAATAACGACTCCGAAATTACTAACCGTGTATATCAATGCGTATAGCAATATAAAGACACGGGATAATTAAAAACACTATAACCCCAAGAGCATAGAAGAAGTAAACAGATTCCTCTGACGGTAAAAGAAAAAAAAGAATGACTGCATAGATGGTCAATATAATAACCAGGATCAGAACTGGATTTAGCATTTTCTTAATCTTTTGGAAGTTTGAATTGAGAAAGAAAGTATAGAAGTGGTGAAGATAATGAAACGGAAGAAGCTAATTTATAGCAAAATTCCAAACACATCAATCGAGGCAAATCACCGCATTTAATCAAACAAATCTCAAAATTTCGTAAATACCGGAGAATCAAATCTTATAGATTACGAAGATTTCCTTTAATTCCTTGAATTCCGGAAATCAATCGTGTCTACGTCAAAAGTTAAGGCGAACATTTAATTTTCTCATTTCACTCTTTTATGATAGCTTCGTTTATACTCTTCCTATAAACGAATCGTTTTATCCATATTATTCAATAGTGATAAAACTTTAATTTTTAACTTATATTCATCATTAAAATATTCTTGTTGTAAACAATGAAGATCTCTATCAAATTTCATGACTGTGATTTTCACGAACTCCTCTCTGTTTGTCTGCCCTAATATTGTGGCATAAAATGCTCAAGGTTTTAAATGAGCTCAATACCATTCATAACACATTTCATGTATCCAATTTACTGAAATGACTTGTATAACATCATCATTTTGAATGATCTTCGCATTAATGATAAAATGCACTTCGTTGAAGAACCTATAGAAATCATGGAAGGAGAGGTCAAACAAACGCGTAAAAGCAACATACCTATCATTAAAGTCTGTTGGAATTCGTGTAGAGGCCCCGAATATACCTGGGAACGCAAAGACCATATGAAACGGAAATATCCCCATCTCTTCTCAACTGCTGATGCATCCGAGAAGTCTACCTAAAACTTCGGGACGAAGTTTTTATTAACGGGGAGGTACTATAACAACCCTCACTTTTTGACTTATGAAATTACTGAAATGACCCTAGGGTTTACTGTCTGACTATACGTATTAATTATTTAAGGGTTGTTATATACACAATCAATTTAACGTTGAACAAATAATAAACTTTTATTCGACACTCACTGCTAATTAAAATTTATGCATTTCAATAATATTATTTATAACTATTAATCTATAAGTAATAAATAAAAAGTGACATTTATATAAATAATAAAACAATTGGGAACTAAATAAAAATAAATACAAGTCAAGAATTAGTAAAAAGAAAATAATACTTATCATGTAGTAAATGTAAAAATAATAATAAACATAATAATAATAATAATAGTAATAATAATGAGACTAAAGAATCTTAAACAATTACATCCTTATGTTGACTAAAAATAAAGTATAAAATAGTACATCCTTATGTTGACTAATTATAAACTAGTACCACCTTTTGTTGACTAAAAATTATAAAACAAAATAAAATCATTAATTAGAACATCCTTATGTTGACTAACACTCTAATACTTGCACTATATAAACACTCATAGACTCCTAGTTTCTCATTCACAAATCACACCAAAATCCTCTCTCAAAAACAATCTCTCCCTCTCCCTCTCTTGTGGTATTCGGATCTTCAAGCTTGTTCTTCGTGTTCTTCAAGAATCTTCAAGGAGTTCTTCAAGATTTTTAAGGCTTTGATCTTCCATCTTCATCGTGTTCATCTTTTCTTTGTTATTTATCTTGAATCTTCAAAGGTATAACATAAACCCTAAACTATTTACATAAACTTTAATCTTTGTTAATTCATATTCATATTATAAACTTGTTATTCATAAGTATATACATAAACACTCCTAGATTTATATATACATATATACATGTAAAAAAAAATATTTTTATGTATATATACGAATTATATATACATATACATATTAAAACCTTAAACCCTAATACTACTTATACTAGTACTTAACATGTATACACTATTACTATTACTAGCACCTATAACCTACTACTTATATTGTAGCACAAAAACATTTTGGGATATGTATTAGAGATGTATAGATCTTCGAACTTTCTTGACGAATGGTTTCTACGAGATTCTAGGAAGAGGGTTTGGATTTCCGATTTAAAGGGTCCTATGGCTCAAGCCCCTAGATCTAAATTAGCCATTCGAAGGGAAAAGGGTGATTGGAAGCTTATCTAATACGGCAAGTATCCTAAAATGAAAAACACTCATAAAAGTAGAAACTCTCTAGTCATAGAAACTTAGTAAAATAAGAAACTTTCTAAAAATGGAAACTTTATAAAAATAGTAACTTACTAGGAATAGAAACTTAGTAAAACAAACTATACTTAAACACATACTTAAACTTAAACGTGGGCAAAACACTTAACTACTCTTAAATGTCAATAGGTTGACTTTCCTGCTCAATCGTTCAACTCTTTATTCCGAGGAATAACTCTCTCTCTACTTACTAAGGTGACTTTCATAGCCCCACTCTTATTGCTATAGCACTTTTTATACTTACTAGGGTGAGACACATGCTGCTTTTATACTTTAAACAACTTAGACACAAGTACGAACCTAAACTGTACTATGACTAGCTTATGCTACTAAGACCCCACAGTGATATTTTTTAATTGCTTTCAGGATACGGCATTCTTAATTATTGGGGGTAGGCCTATCGGGAGTAATGTCCCCGATACATTTGACCGCGATGTCTTTGTATTACTTAATAATGATTTAAACATGGTGATAAGGTACTGTCAACTTATCATCGGGGCAACAAAACAAACATTTAGTCTAAAATATCACGAATCAGTACTACTTTTGGATCTGCGAGATCTACTTTTTGATCCTGCGGGAGATCAACTTTACAACTAAATCTTGTGGTCTAAAAACAACGATAACTACTTTTGTTAAACCTATGAACTTCACTCAACCTTTTTGGTTGACACTTTAGCATGTTTTGTCTCAGGTGCTGTTTGATTCAAGCTTTCTTATCTACTACTTATGTGATGCTACTTGGACTTAGGATCAAGAGATATCGCATTTATTACTTCTGCATATGAACAATTACTTTATCGTTATTTCCATTATTGTAACAACATTTCATTTTCCGCTGCGTACTCAATAAAGTTAAATTTTCTCATTTAGTATTGTTCTCGTATTATAATAAGTTGGTTTATTTGATATTAGTAACGTTTCTTCCAGACCCTATTGGGAGGACATTACAGATTGGTATCAGAGCATAACCAGGCTGTTATAGAGAACCAGGATTGCATTTTTATGTGTGCCTTACTTGCTAGCTAGGGTGCCTTAGCAATCTAGGAAACTATAACCTTTCCTTAGACTTAAAGCACTTAGGATTGCCTTATAATCTTAACAATCATGCTTTACCAAACTTGACTTAAAGATTCTAATCAAAGTCTCTTTCCTAATGTAGGACTACAACTCTCCTTGACCATAGTGCCTTTAATTGTTGCCTTTAACTGTTAAATGCTACACTATATTTTAGAAACTTTACTTATCTTAGAATGCCGAGCTATTCTAAGAACTCTGCTCACTTTCCTGAGTACTATCCAATTACACCACTGCATCTAAATGCGACACAATGATTTCAAAAATTCTTGACATTCATAAGTCATCTATCATGTTTATGTGTATTACATATGTATTACATGAAATATTATCCATGATTTTGAAACTCTTATAATTGTTACTACTCACACTCAAACGTATATAACTTTCTGTTATATCACGTACCTATATGCCTTTATGCATCGGTTTACGAATAAAAAAATGTCATTGGGTTATCACAGTATACGAATTGAAAGTCTTTAATCAAAAGATTATTAGATTACATACTTATCACTTTATGATCTCGACACATCCTACTACCATTATTAAAGTATAGACACATCATATCTTATTATATCTTATCGTATCTATCCCAATAGATTTTGTCTAAACACTTTTCCTAAATTCCCTCAGTAAATTACGGAAATCTTTTTGCTATATGCACGTATTCGAGGAGACGAATATATCATCCAGTATTCAACACTAATCTCATATCAAAAACCCTAATTCCAAACACATAATATGGATTCCTCGAACTCTTCAAGCTCCAATGGCAGTGTAACTGGAATGAACCAACTAATCAGCCATCATCTATTTTGGATGAATTTGGGATGGGTTCGTAGTAAACTTAATCAATGGAGACAAGAAGAAGGTGATCCCTTCCACCAACTGAATTCACCTCTTGGTGAAGAACCTGAAACACTTACTGGCGAACCCGTTCGGAACACTATTTTCACCCTCATTTCTAGGATATCCAGTCACGAATATATAATATCTAAAATTTTAGATCTTATTTATCCACTTGTCCAAACCGCCAATCATCCCGGAATAATAGAAGAAGTCAACGAGCTTCGCGCTCGAGTAGTGGCTCTGGAGAATATAGTGCGAAACCTACGAACACCAGCAGTAGCACCAGCAGCATAACCAGTACCACCAGTACCATCGGCATCACCACCAACATCACCAGCTTCACCAACGACAACATCCGCATTCCATGCCTCAACATCACACTCAGTACCTCAAACATCAACATCATACGCCCCATAGATACCAAGGAATATTAGTAATAATGAGTTAAAATGTATTGACTCATTCTTCCTGAAGAATTACATATGTATACTTTATATATATGGGTTGGAACAATAATAAATCTTTTCGTGCTAAGCTATTACGTGTGAATCTTAACTAGTATGTACTACATGGTTAATTCATATCACAATATGCTATGATGTACATCTTTTGTTAATAACTTAACAATTGTTAATCATTACTTCAACACAATAAACTTCATTTCGTAATAAACCAAGTGTATTACTCAAATACATGATTGATTGTATACTTTAATTTTCGATGTACTCGAAACTTTCTAGAAAACATCATTAGTGCCTTATGAATTTCACAAGAATTCCACGAGCACCAACATCATATACCGAAGTATATCAATAACAATGAATGATGAAGTATTGATTCAGAACTTCATTAGCGAAATATTTCACGACAATTATGAAATCTCTAAAGGTTTTGGAGATTATTTATTCTCGTTTCAATAGCAAATCAAATGAGTTTAATATTATTTTAACTCATTAAAACCATGATTACATCTGAAGAATACATATATGAACGTATATCTTCTCTTTTGTACAAACTGTTAATTGTGAAAAATATTTTAACGGGTAGGTAAAACCCGAGAGATATTCATATCTCATATAAATATGTTACATTGTACATTCTCCCATTCTGATTCAGCAGTTGTTAACTATACTACTTACATTCACATGATATATGTATATGTTCACCAAAGAACAACCATTTTCATACAAATTCAGTTACATATTCTGATTTTGACATATCGGAACTTAAGTAAAGCTTTAGCAAGTGTTATCTTCCTAAAGATCACTACATTCATGAATTATATTCATTCGTATTCTATGATGAATTATCACATCAAACCACCGAACTTACCATTCCTTACTTTTGAAAATCACAACATTTCTTCGTCAACCGTTAGATCCATTGATGGATGCATCTTACACTTAAACACTTCAAATTCAAAATTCTTAAAAACATCCTTTGAATCTTGACGATCATAATTAGCGTTTAATCATCTAAAAACGAAATTTCTTGAAACCATCTCGGAGTGATAACCGATGATTCAAATATGGCTGCATTAAATGCAGAGGAAACAGAAAAATTGTAGATGGTCTTAAGGGCCAACAGTTTGATAATAAAGAATGGTACGTTGGAAAAGCTCAAAAGAAAATTTGGAACTGAAAAACGGATTGAGCTAACCATGGAGGAGACCAAGGACAAACACAAGGGCCAAACCCTATATTCAAAGAATCCAGGTAATTCTGGATCCGGTGAAATCTTTAGAGAATATCTTGCTCCGAAGTCATGTTAAAAGCTTGCGGAAAATTTTTCTTCATCAACTTTCGAACTTAGAAATTCCAAAATATCATCATAAATATCCTCTATATTTCGGAAGATATCTTCATAACGATTCATGTCCGCAATTAAATATCTCTTTGCGATATCTTTATAAATGTTTTAGTTTCTATATTCTGTAAAATTCGAGTTTAAATTATAAATGCTTTGAAGAAGTGTTGGCAATTGAAGCATGAGTTAGTATAATATAAAGACGTCAGGCCAACGTGATTATATTACAGTAAGTCATGCTAAGTTTTTAATGGAAGATGATGATTCATAGATTTTATAATCATCATTTGCCATGTTACACGACTCTTACATTCTGTTTATCCTCTAAACATATCACGAAAATATTTTTCTTGATGATTCGGTCTTTTCCGGATATTCTGGTAATATGACAAATCAAATCGTGCTATTAACTTTCCTTTCTACTTTATATATTATGATCATTCAAAACTTTATACCTATGAATTCTGGACCATTACTCGCTTGACTTGAAGTCAGGAAGAAGAAACAAAAACATAAAGCTCCGACATATAAGGGAAAATATAAAGCCCGATAACGACTCCGAAATTACAAACCGTGTATATCAATGCGTATAGCAATATAAAGACACAGGATAATTAAAAACACTATAACCCCAAGAGTATAGAAGAAGTAAACAGATTCCTCTGGCGGTAAAAGAAAAAGAAGAATGACTGCATAGATGGTCAATATAATAACCAGGATCAGAACTGGATTTAGCATTTTCTTAATCTTTTGGAAGTTTGAATTGAGAAAGAAAGTATAGAAGTGGTGAAGATAATGAAACGGAAGAAGCTAATTTATAGCAAAATTCCAAACACATCAATCGAGGCAAATCACCGCATTTAATCAAACAAATCTCAAAATTTCGTAAATACCGGAGAATCAAATCTTATAGATTACGAAGATTTCCTTTAATTCCTTGAATTCCGGAAATCAATCGTGACTACGTCAAAAGTTAAGGCGAACATTTAGTTTTCTCATTTCACTCTTTTATGATAGCTTCGTTTATACACTTCCTATAAACGAATCGTTTTATCCATATTATTCAATAGTGATAAAACTTTATTTTTCAACTTATATTCATCATTAAAATATTCTTGTTGTAAACAATGAAGATCTCTATCAAATTTCATGACTGTGATTTTCACGAACTCCTCTCTGTTTGTCTGCCCTAATATTGTGGCATAAAATGCTCAAGGTTTTAAATGAGCTCAATACCATTCATAACACATTTCATGTATCCAATTTACTGAAATGACTTGTATAACATCATCATTTTGAATGATCTTCACATTAATGATAAAATGCACTTCGTTGAAGAACCTATAGAAATCATGGAAGGAGAGGTCAAACAAACGCGTAAAAGCAACATACCTATCATTAAAGTCTGTTGGAATTCGCGTAGAGGCCCCGAATATACCTGGGAACGCAAAGACCATATGAAACGGAAATATCCCCATCTCTTCTCAACTGCTGATGCATCCGAGAAGTCTACCTAAAACTTCGGGATGAAGTTTTTATTAACGGGGAGGTACTATAACAACCCTCACTTTTTGACTTCTGAAATTACTAAAATGACCCTAGGGTTTACTGTCTGACTATACGTATTAATTATTTAAGGGTTGTTATATACACAATCAATTTAACGTTGACCAAATAATAAACTTTTATTCGACACTCACTGCTAATTAAAATTTATGCATTTCAATAATATTATTTATAACTATTAATCTATAAGTAATAAATAAAAAGTGACATTTATATAAATAATAAAACAATTGGGAACTAAATAAAAATAAATACAAGTCATGAATTAGTAAAAAGAAAATAATACTTATCATGTAGTAAATGTAAAAATAATAATAAACATAATAATAATAATAATAATAGTAATAATAATGAGACTAAAGAATCTTAAACAATTACATCCTTATGTTGACTAAAAATAAAGTATAAACTAGTACATCCTTATGTTGACTAATTATAAACTAGTACCACCTTTTGTTGACTAAAAATTATAAAACATAATAAAATCATTAATTAGAACATCCTTATGTTGACTAACACTCTAATACTTGCACTATATAAACACTCCTAGACTCCTAGTTTCTCATTCACAAATCACACCAAAATCCTCTCTCAAAAACAATCTCTCCCTCTCCCTCTCTTGTGGTATTCGGATCTTCAAGCTTGTTCTTCGTGTTCTTCAAGAATCTTCAAGGAGTTCTTCAAGATTTTTAAGGCTTTGATCTTCCATCTTCATCGTGTTCATCTTTTCTTTGTTAATTATCTGGAATCTTCAAAGGTATAACATAAACCCTAAACTATTTACATAAACTTTAATCTTTGTTAATTCATATTCATATTATAAACTTGTTATTCATAAGTATATACATAAACACTCCTAGATTTATATATACATATATACATGTAAAAAAAATAATATTTTTATGTATATATACGAATTATATATACATATACATATTAAAACCTTAAACCCTAATACTACTTATACTAGTACTTAACATGTATACACTATTACTATTACTAGCACCTATAACCTACTACTTATATTGTAGCACAAAAACATTTTGGGATATGTATTAGAGATGTATAGATCTTCGAACTTTCTTGACGAATGGTTTCTACGAGATTCTAGGCAGAGGGTTTGGATTTCCGATTTAAAGGGTCCTATGGCTCAAGCCCCTAGATCTAAATTAGCCATTCGAAGGGAAAGGGGTGATTGGAAGCTTATCTAATACAGCAAGTATCCCAAAATGGAAAACACTCATAAAAGTAGAAACTCTCTAGTCATAGAAACTTAGTAAAATAAGAAACTTTCTAAAAATGGAAACTTTATAAAAATAGTAACTTACTAGGAATAGAAACTTAGTAAAACAAACTATACTTAAACACATACTTAAACTTAAACATGGGCAAAACACTTAACTACTCTTAATGTCAATAGGTTGACTTTCCTGCTCACTCGTTCAACTCTTTATTCCAAGGAATAACTCTCTCTCTACTTACTAAGGTGAATTCATAGCCCCACTCTTTATTGCTAGCAAACTTATTTAACTTTTTGGGGTGAGACACATGCTGCTTTTACTATTTACAATTTAGACACAAGTACCAACTGTTAAAACTATGCTATACCCGGCTATGTCCGACTAAGTCCCTACAGTGATATTTTTTAATTGCTTTCAGGATAAGGCATTCTTAATTATTGGGGGTAGGCCTATCGTGAGTAAGGTCCCCGATACATTTGACCGCGATGTCTTTGTATTACTTAATAATGATTTAAACATGGTGATAAGGTACTGCCAACTTATCATCGGGGCAACAAAACATACGTTTAGTCTAAAATATCACGAATCAGTACTACTTTCGGATCTGCGAGATCTACTTTTTGATCCTGCGGGAGATCAACTTTACAACTAAATCTTGTGGTCTAAAAACAACGATAACAACTTTTGTTAAACCTATGAACTTCACTCAACCTTTTTGGTTGACACTTTAGCATGTTTTGTCTCAGGTGATGTTTAATTCAAGCTTTCCTATCTACTGCTTATGTGATGCTACTTGGACATAGGATCAAGAGATTATCGCATTTATTACTAGTGCATTTAAACAATTACATATTTCTTTTGTAACGACATTTCATTTTCCGCTGCGTACTCATTCCAGTTAATTTTATCATTTAGTATTGTTCTCGTATTATAATATGTTGGTTTATTTGATATTAGTAACGTTTCTTCCAGACCCTATTGGGAGGACGTTACAGATTGGTATCAGAGCATAACCAGGCTATTATAGAGAACCAGGATTGCATTTTTATGTGTGCCTTACTTGCTAGCTAGGGTGCCTTAGCAATCCAGGAAACTATAACCTCTCCTGCCTTAGACTTAAAGCACTTAGGATTGCCTTATAATCTTAACAATCATGCTTTACCAAACTTGACTTAAAGATTCTAATCAAAGTCTCTTTCCTAATGTAGGACTACAACTTTCCTTGACCATAGTGCCTTTAATTGTTGCCTTTAAACTGTTAAATGCTACACTATACTTTAGAAACTTTACTTATCTTAGAATGTCGAGCTAATCTAAGAACTCTGCTCACTTTCCTGAGTACTATCCAATTACACCACCGCATCTAAATGTGACACAATGATTTCAGAAATTCTTGACATTCATAAGTCATCTATCATGGTTATGTGTATTACATATGTATTACATGAAATATTATCCATGATTTTGAAACTCTTATAATTGTTACTACTCACAATCAAACGTATATAACTCCCTATTATATCACGTACCTATATGCCTTATGCCTTCATGCATCGGTTTGCGAATCAAAAAATGTCATTGGGCTATCACAGTATACGAATTGAAAGTCTTTAATCAAATGATTATTAGATTACATACTTATCACTTTATGATCTCGACACGTCATACTGCCATTATTAAAGTATAGACACATCATATCTTATTATATCTTATCGTATCTATCCCAATAGATTTTGTCTAACACTTTTCCTAAATTCCCACCGTAAATTACGGAAAACTTTTTGCTATATACACGTATTCGAGGAGACGAATATATCATCCAGTATTCAACACTAATCTCATATCAAAAACCCTATTCCAAACACATAATATGGATTCCTCGAACTCTTCGAGCTCCAATGGCAGCGTAACCGGAATGAACGAACCAATCAGCCATCATCTATTTTGGGTGAATTGGGGATGGGTTCGTAGCAAACTTAATCAATGGAGACAAGAAGAAGGTGATCCCTTCCACCAACCGAATTCACCTCTTGGTGAAGAACCTGAAGCACTTACTGGCGAACCCGTTCGGAACACTATTTTCACCCTCATTTCCAGGATATCCAGTCACGAATATATAATATCTAAAATTTTAGATCTTATTCATCCACTAGTCCAAACCGCCAATCATCCCGGAATAATAGAAGAAGTCAACGAGCTTCGCGCTCGAGTAGTGGCTCTGGAGAATATTGTGCGAAACCTACAAACACCAGCAGCAGCACCAGCAGCATAACCAGTACCACCAGTACCATCGGCATCACCACCAACATCACCAGCTTCACCAACGACAACATCCGCATTCCACGCCTCAACATCACACTCAGTACCTCAAACATCAACATCATACACCCCATAGATACCAAGGAATATTAGTAATAATGAGTTAAGATGTATTGACTCATTCTTCCTGAAGAATTACATATGTATACTTTATATATATGGATTGGAACAATAATAAATCTTTTCGTACTAAGCTATTACGTGTGAATCTTAACTAGTATGTACTACATGGTTAATTCAGATCATAATATGCTATGATGTACATCTTTTGTTAATAACTTAACAATCGTTAATCATTGATTCAACACAATAAACTCCATTTCGTAATAAACCAAGTGTATTACTCAAATACATGATTGATTGTATACTTTAATTTTCGATGTACTCGAAACTTTCTAGAAAACATCATTAGTGCCTTATGAATTTCACAAGAATTCCACGAGCACCAACATCATATACCGAAGTATATCAATAATAATGAATGATGAAGTATTGATTCATAACTTCATTTGCGAAATATTTCACGACAATTATGAAATCTCAAAGGTTTTGGAGATTATTTATTCTCGTTTCAACACCAAATCAAATGAGTTTAATATTATATTAACTCATTAAAACCATGATTACATCTGAAGAATACATATATGAACGTATATCTTCTCTTTTGTACAAACTGATAATTGTGAAAAATATTTTAACGGGTAGGTAAAACCCGAGAGATATTCATATCTCATATAAATATGTTACATTGTACATTCTTCCATTCTGATTCAGCAGTTGTTAACTATACTACTTACATTCACATGATATATGTATATGTTCACCAAAGAACAACCATTTTCATACAAATTCAGTTACATATTCTGATTTTGACATACCGGAACTTAATTAAAGCTTTAGCAAGTGTTATCTTCTTAAAGATCACTACATTCATGAATTATATTCATTCGTATTCTATGATGAATTATCACATCAAACCACCGAACTTACCATTCCTTACTTTTGAAAATCACAACATTTCTTCATCAACCGTTAGATCCATTGATGGATGCATCTTACGCTTAAACACTTCAAATTCAAAATTCTTGAAAACATCCTTTGAATCTTGACGATCGCAATCAGCGTTTAATCATCTAAAAATGAAATTTCTTGAAACCATCTCGGATTGATAACCGATGATTCAAATATGGCTGCATTAAATGCAGAGGAAACAGAAAAATTGTAGATGGTCTTAAGGGCCAACAGTTTGATAATAAAGAATGGTACGTTGGAAAAGCTCAAAAGAAAATTTTGAACTGAAAACGGATTGAGCTAACCATGGAGGAGACTAAGGACAAACACAAGGGCCAAACCCTATATTCAAAGAATCCAGGTAATTCTGGATCCGGTGAAATCTTTAGAGAATATCTTGCTCCGAAGTCATGTTAAAAGCTTGCGGAAAATTTTTCTTCATCAACTTTCAAACTTAGAAATTCCAAAATATCATCATAAATATCCTCTATATTTCGGAAGATATCTTCATAACAATTCATGTCCGCAATTAAGTATCTCTTTGCGATATCTTTATAAAGGAAACTGTTTTAGTTTCTATATTCTGTAAAATTCGAGTTTAAATTATAAATGCTTTGAAGAAGTGTTGGGAATTGAAGCATGAGTTAGTATAATATAATGACGCCAGGCCAACGTGATTATATTACAGTAAGTCATGCTAAGTTTTTAATGGAAGATGATGATTCATAGATTTTATAATCATCATTTGCCATGTTACACGACTCTTACATTCTATTTAACCTCTAAACATATCAAGAAAATATTTTTCTTGATGATTCGGTCTTTTCCGGATATTCTGGTAATATGACAAATCAAATCGTGCTATTACCTTTCCTTTCTACCTTATATATTATGATCATTTTAAACTTCATACCTATGAATTCTGGACCATTACTCGCTTGACTTGAAGTCGAGAAGAAGAAACAAAAGCATAAAGCTCCGACATATAAGGGAAAATATAAAGCCCAATAACGACTCCGAAATTACAAACCGTGTACATCAATGCGTATAGCAATATAAAGACACGGGATAATTAAAAACACTATAACCCCAAGAGCATAGTAGAAGTAAACAGATTCCTCTGGCGGTAAAAGAAAAAGAAGAATGACTGCATATATGGTCAATATAATAACCAGGATCAGAACTGGATTAAGCATTTTCTTAATCTTTTGGAAGTTTGAATTGAGGAAGAAAGTATAGAAGTGGTGAAGATAATGAAACGGAAGAAGCTAATTTATAGCAAAATTCCAAACACAACAATCGAGACAATCCACCGCATTTAATCAAAGAAAATCTCAAATTCCTTAATTACCGGAGAATCAAATCTTATAGATTACGAAGATTTCCTTTAATTCCTTGAATTCTGGAAATCAATCGTGACTACGTCAAAAGTTACAGCGAACATTTAATTTTCTCATTTCACTCTTTTATGATTGCTTCGTTTATACTCTTCCTATAAACGAATCGTTTTATCCATATTATCCAATAGTGATAAAACTTTATTTTTCAACTTATATTCATCATTAAAATATTCTTGTTGTAAACAATGAAGATCTCTATCAAATTTCATGACTGTGATTTTCACGAACTCCTCTCTGTTTGTCTGCCCTAATATTGTGGCATAAAATGCTCAAGGTTTTAAATGAGCTCAATACTATTCATAACACATTTCATGTATCCAATTTACTGAAATGACTTGTATAACATCATCATTTTGAATGATCTTCGCATTAATGATAAAATGCACTTCGTTGAAGAACCTATAGAAATCATGGAAGGAGAGGTCAAACAAACGCGTAAAAGCAACATACATATCATTAAAGTCTGTTGGAATTCGCGTAGAGGCCCCGAATATACCTGGGAACGTAAAGACCATATGAAACGGAAATATCCCCATCTCTTCTCAACTGCTGATGCATCCGAGAAGTCTACCTAAAACTTCGGGACGAAGTTTTTATTAACGGGGAGGTACAATAACAACCCTCACTTTTTGACTTCTGAAATTACTGAAATGACCCTAGGGTTTACTGTCTGACTATACGTATTAATTATTTAAGGGTTGTTATATACACAATCAATTTAACGTTGACCAAATAATAAATTTTTATTCGACACTCACTGCTAATTAAAATTTATGCATTTCAGTAATATTATTTATAACTATTAATCTATAAGTAATAAATAAAAAGTGACATTTAAATAAATAATAAAACAATTGGAAACTAAATAAAAATAAATACAAGTCATGAATTAGTAAAAAGAAAATAATACTTATCATGTAGTAAATGTAAATAATAATAATAATAATAATAATAATAGTAATAATAATGAGACTAAAGAATCTTAAACAATTACATCCTTATGTTGACTAAAAATAAAGTATAAACTAGTACATCCTTATGTTGACTAATTATAAACTAGTACCACCTTTTGTTGACTAAAAATTATAAAACAAAATAAAACCATTAATTAGAACATCCTTATGTTGACTAACACTCTAATACTTGCACTATATAAACACTCCTAGACTCCTAGTTTCTCATTCACAAATCACACCAAAATTCTCTCTCAAAAACAATCTCTCCCTCTCCCTCTCTTGTGGTATTCGGATCTTCAAGCTTGTTCTTCGTGTTCTTCAAAAATCTTCAAGGAGTTCTTCAAGATTTTCAAGGCTTTGATCTTCCATCTTCATCGTGTTCATCTTTTCTTTGTTAATTATCTTGAATCTTCAAAGGTATAACATAAACCCTAAACTATTTACATAAACTTTAATCTGTGTTAATTCATATTCATATTATAAACTTGTTATTCATAAGTATATACATAAACACACCTAGATTTATATATACATATATACATATATACATATATACATGTAAAAAAAATATATTTTTATATATATATACATATATATACGAATTATATATACATATACATATTAAAACCTTAAACCTTAATACTACTTATACTAGTACTTAACATGTATACACTATTACTATTACTAGCACCTATAACCTACTACTTATATTGTAGCACAAAAACATTTTGGAATATGTATTAGAGATGTATAGATCTTCGAACTTTCTTGACGAATGGTTTCTACGAGATTCTAGGCAGAGGGTTTGGATTTCCGATTTAAAGGGTCCTATGGCTCAAGCCCCTAGATCTAAATTAGCCATTCGAAGGGAAAGGGGTGATTGGAAGCTTATCTAATACAGCAAGTATCCCAAAATGGAAAACACTCATAAAAGTAGAAACTCTCTAGTCATAGAAACTTAGTAAAATAAGAAACTTTCTAAAAATGGAAACTTTATAAAAATAGTAACTTACTAGGAATAGAAACTTAGTAAAACAAACTATACTTAAACACATACTTAAACTTAAATATGGGCAAAACACTTAACTACTCTTAAATGTCAATAGGTTAACTTTCCTGCTCACTCGTTCAACTCTTTATTCCGAGAAATAACTCTCTCTCTACTTACTAAGGTGAATTCATAGCCCCACTCTTTATTGCTAGCAAACTTATTTAACTTTTTGGGGTGAGACACATGCTGCTTTTACTATTTACAATTTAGACACAAGTACCAACTGTTAAAACTATGCTATACCCGGCTATGTCCGACTAAGTCCCTACAGTGATATTTTTTAATTGCTTTCAGGATAAGGCATTCTTAATTATTGGGAGTAGGCCTATCGGGAGTAACGTCCCCGATACATTTGACCGCGATGTCTTTGTATTACTTAATAATGATTTAAACATGGTGATAAGGTACTGCCAACTTATCATCGGGGCAACAAAATAAACGTTTAGTCTAAAATATCACGAATCAGTACTACTTTTGGATCTGCGAGATCTACTTTTTGATCCTGCGGGAGATCAACTTTACAACTAAATCTTGTGGTCTAAAAACAACGATAACTACTTTTGTTAAACCTATGAACTTCACTCAACCATTTTGGTTGACACTTTAGCATGTTTTGTCTCAGGTGATGTTTAATTCAAGCTTTCCTATCTACTGCTTATGTGATGCTACTTGGACATAGGATCAAGAGATTATCGCATTTATTACTACTGCATTTAAACAATTACATATTTCTTTTGTAACGACATTTCATTTTCCGCTGCGTACTCATTCCAGTTAATTTTATCATTTAGTATTGTTCTCGTATTATAATATGTTGGTTTATTTGATATTAGTAACGTTTCTTCCAGACCCTATTGGGATTTACATACATACATACCAACATATTATAAAATTAATTAATAGCTTTAACATATTATAATATTTAACCAACATACTCTTTATTCTTATCACAACTTCGCTGAAGGTTGAGGATATCAGACTTCACCCTTACGTGTTCCATGTTATTACAAAATAATGGATCGGCTTCTCTAGTGGCGGCGGGTTCGGGTTGTTTTCTCTTTCGAGATGAGTTTTCAGATGTTTCTTTAATAGGCTCTTCTTCAGGCTCATAACCTGAGAAGTCACTATCGTAGTTAGGGAGGTCTTGAAGAGCATTCCGTTTGGGAGTATTCATCGGTTGATGAGAGTCAGCAGTATTGGCATGATGTTTTCCTTTGCTTTCATTTCTCGGGGTTGGATAATATTCGGGAGACCCACGCGAGTTGTAATGAGTGTTCGGGCTATAGTTCATTGGTGGTGAAGGAGGACTATAAAGTGGGCTTCGAACTGATTTTTCGGTAGAAGATCCTTCAGTATCTTTCTCAGCTGGTTTGAAAATAGTCATTTTGTTTATTTGATGATAGCTTGACATCCTAACATTAAGATAGAGATTTTGATTAGATTTTTAAGCTAGGATTGTAAAGAATGAGAGGTAGGGTTGAACTCTTTGCTTTAACATTCTAAGGTAATCCTAAGTGATTTAAAGTCTAAGGCAGGAAATGTTATAGTTTCCTAGATCGCTAAGGTACCCTAGCTAACAAGTAAGGCACACATAAAATGCAATCCTGGTTCTCTATAACAGCCTGGTTATGCTCTGATACCAATCTTAATATCATCTCATGTCTTAAAGCCCGTAAGTACCTTGTGAAAGGTTACTTCGCCATACTAGCTCACGTTAAAATGATCGAATCCGAAGAAACGCGTATTGAAAACATCCCGGTTGTTAAAGATTTTCCCGATGTGTTTCCCGAAAATCTCCCTGGTCTTCCACCGCCTCGTCAAGTTGAATTTCAAATCGATTTATCTCCAGGTGCTGCACCCATTGCTAAAGCACCGTATCGTTTAGCACCTTCCGAAATGAAGGAACTTTCTAACCAACTCCAAGAACTTTTGGATCTAGGTTTTATTCATCCAAGTTAGTCCCCGTGGGGAGCTCCTATCTTATTTGTCAAAAAGAAGGATGGTACGTTGAGAATGTGTATTGATTACCGAGAACTCAACAAGCTTACGATAAAGAACCGTTACCCGTTACCTCGCATTGATGATCTATTCGACCAACTTCAAGGGTCCAGCGTTTATTCTAAGATTGATTTAAGATCCGGTTATCACCAGCTCAGAGTCAAGGAGTCCGACATTCCTAAGACTGCATTCCGCACCCGATACGGACATTACGAATTTTGTGTTATGCGTTTCGGTTTAACCAATGCTCCAGCCGTATTTATGGATCTTATGAACCGTGTTTGCAAGCCTTACCTTGATAAATTCGTTATTGTTTTCATCGACGACATCTTTATCTATTCTAAAAGCGAGAAAGAACATGAGCAACATTTACGATTGATTCTTGAACTCTTAAGAAAAGAAAAACTCTACGCAAAATTTTCTAAGTGTGAGTTTTGGCTTAGAACCATACAATTCCTTGGACATGTTGTAGATAGTAATGGAATACATGTCGATCCCGCTAAAATCACCGCTGTTCAGAATTGGGAAGTGCCAAAGACTGCGAAGCATATTCGCCAATTTTTGGGACTTTCCGGTTACTACCGAAGATTTATTAAAGATTTTTCTCTTCTTGCAAAGCCTCTCACCAAGTTAACTCACAAAGGGAAGAAATTCGAGTGGTCCGAAGAACAAGAGTCTGCATTTAAGATTCTGAAAGAGAAGTTGACCACTGCTCCGATCTTATCTTTACCTGAAGGTTCCGACGATTTTGTTGTCTACTGCGATGCCTCGAAACAAGGGTTCGGTTGTGTTCTAATGCAACGCAAGAAGGTTATCGCTTATGCCTCCCGACAATTAAAGAAACATGAAGTTAATTACACCACACACAATTTAGAGTTAGGTGCTGTGGTATTCGCTCTGAAGATGTGGCGACATTATCTATACGGTACTAAGTTTACGATATTCACCGACCATAAGAGTCTTCAGCATGTCTTTAATCAGAAACAGCTAAAAATGAGACAGAGACGATGGCTCGAATTGTTAAATGATTATGATTGTGAACTAAAGTATCATCCGGGAAAGGAAAATGTAGTTGCCGATGCTCTAAGTCGAAAGGACGAAGTTAGGTGTGTTCGTGCCTTGAATCTTAAGATCAAATCGAATCTCATATCTCGAATCTGCGAAGTTCAAGTTGAAGCTATCAAACCTACACTTATCGAAGGAGAAGGACCTATAAATTTCGAAAACCAACTGCAAGTTAAGTCCAATGGTACAAGATACTTTGGTAATCGAATTTGGGTTCCTCGTTATGGTAATCTCCATGAACTAGTCTTGGATGAAGCACATAAGACTAGGTATTCTATTCATCCCGGTTCTAGTAAAATGTATCAGGATGTGAAAGAGTTTTACTAGTGGCCCAACATGAAAGGCGACATTGCTACTTATGTGAGTAAGTTTCTTACTTGTTAGAAAGTCAAATCCGAGCACCAAAAGCATTCTGGTCTTCTAACTCAACCCGATATTCCACAGTGGAAGTGGGATGGTATAGCTATGGACTTTATCACAAAATTGCCTAAGACTGCAAATGGAAATGATACGATTTGGGTCATAGTTGATCGTCTCACTAAGTCTGCACAATTCATACCAATCAAAGAGACTGACAGAATGGAAAAGTTAGCTCGACTCTATGTTAAAGAGATTGTTACTCGTCATGGTGTCCCTACGTCTATTATCTCAGATCGCGATAGTCGATTTACTTCCAATTTCTGGAAATCCTTGCAAGCGTCTCTTGGAACTCAACTCGACATGAGTACAGCTTATCATCCGTAAACAGACGGTCAAAGTGAACGAACTATCCAAACTTTGGAGGATATGCTACGAGCATGTGTTATCGATTTCGGTAAAGGGTGGGATAAACACCTACCTTTAGTCGAGTTTTCTTACAACAACAGCTATCACTCTAGTATTAAAGCTGCACCATTCGAAGCTTTATACGGTCGCAAATGTAGATCTCCGTTGTGTTGGGATGAACTCGAGGACAGACAACTAACTGGTCCTGAACTTATTCATGAAACTTCCGAAAAGATCGTGCAAATCAAGAAGCGTTTAGAAACCGCTCGTAGTCGACAAAAGAGTTATGCCGACCCTCACCGAAAACCGTTAGAATTCCAAGTTGGAGATAACGTTATGTTAAAAGTATCTCCTTGGAAAGGTGTTATCCGCTTCGGTAAACGAAGTAAACTCAGTCCGCGTTATGTTGGACCTTTCAAAGTTATTCAAAGAATCGGTCCCGTTGCGTATCGATTAGAACTTCCAGCTGAACTAAGTCAAGTACATGATGTGTTTCATGTCTCAAATCTGAAAAAGTGTCTCGCCGAAGATACTCTTGTTATTCCTTTGGATGATATCCGCATTGATGAGCAAATGTACTTTGTCGAAGAACCTATAGAGATTATGAAAGAAGAGGTTAAAGAGACTCGTAAGAGCAACATACCTATCGTTAAAGTCCGTTGGAATTCGCGTAGAGGCCCCGAATATACCTGGGAACGCAAAGACCAAATGATACGGAAATACCCCCATCTCTTCCCAACTGTTGATGAAGCAGACGGGAACTCCACTTAAAACTTCGGGACGAAGTTTTCATTAACGGGGAGGTACTATGACGACCCTCATTTTTCTGTCTATATTTTTCTTCCTTATAATTTAACGCCCGAATAAAAGATTTAAGTATAATGAATAAACTTTATGTATTAATGAAAGGTCGTTATATACATACGAAATTAACGAACGTTAAACGAATAATAAATTTTATTCAACAACGTACATTTATAAGTTTATATTATATAACGGAACTTAAACATATCAATTAAATTATATAACGTATACTTATTATAAATAAGTTTATAATATATAATTTTGTACCAAAGTAACATAAGTTTATTAGTTAAACTTATAAACTAGTTATACTTGACATAGTTATATATAAATATATATAACTAAATAGTATATACATGTATATAAAATAAAAAGTGTATATAAACGTAATAACACTTATAAAAATAAAACTATACGACGATAACTTTTATAAAATAAAATTTTAGTTATTGATATACTTTATAAAATATATATATATATATATATATATATATATATATATATATATATATATATATATATATATATATATATATATATATATATATATAAACCGTAAATGTGTATATATGTATATATATAACTTGTATAAAAGTTTAACAAAACTACAAATCAATTAAGAAAAGTTTTTACAATTTTAACATTTTATGATTTGATAAAAAGTTTTATAAACTTATGAGTTTAAAAAAAAAAATCACTGTAGCGGTCGAGAGGTATTATATATAAAAAAAATAATTTATTTCTTTTATTTTTATAAAACTAATCACATGTATTATTAGATCTAGATCCACTTTAGCCCATACCCTAACTAAATTATTAAGTGAAATGATTATTAGAGCTGGTGTTATTACTTTTGATTTTTAATTACAATTAATAAATCAATAATTTTATATATATTTTTCTTTTATACTTTTAAATACAAATTTTTTTACTATAAATAGCACTCAAATCTCCATTACAAACTTACACCCAAAAACTTACTCTCACTTGAAGATCATACTCTCAAACCTCTGCAAAAATTATTTTTGTAAGTCTCCTTTATTTTTTTTATAGTTTTTATGCAGTTTTTGTATTTATTTTTGTATTCCGATCGATAATTAGGAATTAATTACCAAAC
This sequence comes from Rutidosis leptorrhynchoides, assembly GCF_046630445.1. NCBI lineage: Eukaryota > Viridiplantae > Streptophyta > Magnoliopsida > Asterales > Asteraceae > Rutidosis > Rutidosis leptorrhynchoides. The sequence continues at coordinate 318,705,346 of NC_092334.1, forward strand.
CATTATAATTAAATAAATTAAATACATGATAATTAGTATCAAGTATCCTAATGACTATAAAAATTATTTTTATGAATTATACATTCGAATTTATATTTATTAAAAATCAAAAACGAATTAAATATATATTCTGTATATATATAGATATATAATAAATAAATAGTAAACGATTATATATATATGTTTTCACAATTTTCGCTTATCACATATGTTATACAAGTAATTATAAAAATAAATTTTTGATTTAATTGTCATTTTAAATAATTAATTTGTATTTTCTTTAGTTTTGCTACAGTAGCCGAAAACAGTGTTTTTAAAATAAAAAGAGAACTAAATGGTATAATATTTTTATGACTACAATAATTAATAGAAACTACTTTGGAACTATTAAGAAAGTTATAAAAATTATTTTTGAATTAATGAATATATATTTCTAGTTAATTTCGAATTTAAACTAATAACAATACAAAAGTTGAATTAAATAGTTAAAATATAATATAATTATACAAATAATTTTTCTAAGCTTAATATACTAATATAAGCTCACGAAAATTATTGGTTGAATTAATTTAGTTGATTTAATAATTATTACTTTATAAACTTTGATTTATTGCAAATCGAAAAAGAAATTAGCAATAAATACTTTTACACCATAACAAAAATTTATAAAATTTTCCTAAGTTTATTTTGATCAGTAGAACCTAAGAAAAATATAAGATGTGGTTTTAAACTTGTTTACCTATTTATTTGCATTTTAACTATTAAAACAATTATAAAAAGTAATATTTAATACACAAAACTTAATATTAATGTATAGAAAATTTTTATTATGTTTTATACAAGTTACTTACTGTTATGAAATCAATAAAACACTTGTTAGCATCATTAGATAATTATTGGTGCTTATATTGATCTAAAACATAATTTAAACTATATATATATATATATATATATATATATATATATATATATATATATATATATATATCCTTACATATATATAATATATATATATTAAACACTTATAAGTAAAGTAATTAAAGTGTTGTATTCATATACGCACCTAAAACGTATTGGAACGGTATATTAGACGGGTATAGATCTTGATCTTTCTCGAGTGGATGGACGCTCGAAAGTCTAGGCGGAGAGTTTGGATTACCGAGTTAAAGGATCATGTGGCTCAGAAACCTATGACCTGAAAAGGCCATTTTAAATTGAAAGTGTTAGATTGGAAGCTTGTCTAGTATGAAAAGCCTTTCCAAAACGATAAACCTTCTTTAAACTTACTATAAAAGAAAATACTTACACTTATCATAATACGGGCAAAACATCTAAACTATTCTCAACTTATTCTTAGGTTGACTTCTCTGTGCTTCGATCATCCATACTTTCTCTTTAAGGAATACTTTCACTCACCGAATTACTAAGGTGACTTTCATAGCCCCACTCTTATTGCTATAGCACTTTTTATACTTACTGGGGTGAGACACATGCTGCTTTTATACTTTAAACAACTTAGACACAAGTACGAATCTAAACTGTACTATGACTAGCTTATGCTACTAAGACCCCACAGTGATATTTTTTTAATTGCTTTCAGGATAAGGCATTCTTAATTATTGGGGGTAGGCCTATCGGGAGTAACGTCCCCGATACATTTGACCGCGATGTCTTTGTATTACTTAATAATGATTTAAACATGGTGATAAGGTACTGTCAACTTATCATCGGGGCAACAAAATAAACGTTTAGTCTAAAAAATCACGAATCAGTACTACTTTTGGATTTGCGTGATCTACTTTTATAACAAATCTTGTGGTCTAAGAACAAACGGTCAATCATATTTGTTAAACCTATGAATTTCACTCAACCTTTTTGGTTGACACTTTTAGCATGTTTGTCTCAGGTACTGAATGATCAGGACCTCTATATCTACTGCTTATGTGATTACTTACTTGGCTAGGATCAAGACTTATCGCATATTTACTTTTCTGCATTTGAACAATTTATAATTCTTGTAACGACATTATTAATCCTTCCGCTGCAAATTTGGTTTTATTCATATAGTATTTGTTCTCATTTTATAATATGTTGGTATGTATTATGATATTGAATCACATTTCGCCCAGGCCCTAACTGGGGGTGTGATAGAGTATTATAAAATTTAATCTGATACCAATCTGTAACGTCCTCCCAATAGGGTCTGGAAGAAACGTTACTAATATCAAATAAATCAACATATTATAATACGAGAACAATACTAAATGATAAAATTAACTAGAATGAGTACGCAGCGGAAAATGAAATGTCGTTACAAAAGAAATATGTAATTGTTTAAATGCAGTAGTAATAAATGCGATAATCTCTTGATCCTATGTCCAAGTAGCATCACATAAGCCGTAGATAGGAAAGCTTGAATTAAACATCACCTGAGACAAAACATGCTAAAGTGTCAACCAAAAAGGTTGAGTGAAGTTCATAGGTTTAACAAAAGTAGTTATCGTTGTTTTTAGACCACAAGATTTAGTTGTAAAGTTGATCTCCCGCAGGATCAAAAAGTAGATCTCGCAGATCCAAAAGTTATGCCAGTGCGTGATATTTAGACTAAACATTCAAGTTTGCCCCATGACAAGTTGTGTCTGTCCTTGTCGGTTTAATTTCATTATCAAGTAATACAAAGACTTAGTCAAATGTATTGGGGACGTTACTCCCGATAGGCCTACCCCCAATAAATAAGCATGCCGCAGCACTTAAAAATATTACTGTGGGGACTTAGTCGAACATAGCCGGGTATAGCATAGTTTTAACAGTTGGTAATTGTGTCAAAATTGTAAATAGTAAAAGCAGCATGTGTCTCATCCCAAAAAGTTAAATAAGTTTGCTAGCAATAAAGAGTGGGGCTATGAATTCACCTTAGTAAGTAGAGAGAGAGTTATTCCTCGGAATAAAGAGTTGAATGAGTGAGCAGGAAAGTTAACCTATTGACATTTAAGAGTAGTTAAGTGTTTTGCCCATGTTTAAGTTTAAGTATGTGTTTAAGTATAGTTTGTTTTACTAAGTTTCTATTCCTATTAAGTTACTATTTTTATAAAGTTTCCATCTTTAGAAAGTTTCTTATTTTACTAAGTTTCTATGACTAGAGAGTTTCTACTTTTATGAGTGTTTTTCATTTTAGGATACTTGCCGTATTAGATAAGCTTCCAATCACCCCTTTCCCTTCGAATGGCTAATTTAGATCTAGGGGCTTGAGCCATAGGACCCTTTAAATCGGAAATCCAAACCCTCTGCCTAGAATCTCGTAGAAACCATTCGTCAAGAAAGTTCGAAGATCTATACATCTCTAATACATATCCCAAAATGTTTTTGTGCTACAATATAAGTAGTAGGTTATAGGTGCTAGTAATAGTAATAGTGTATACATGTTAAGTACTAGTATAAGTAGTATTAGGGTTTAAGGTTTTAATATGTATATGTATATATAATTCGTATATATACATAAAAATATTTTTTTTTTACATGTATATATGTATATATAAATCTAGGAGTGTTTATGTATATACTTATGAATAACAAGTTTATAATATGAATATGAATTAACAAAGATTAAAGTTTATGTAAATAGTTTAGGGTTTATGTTATACCTTTGAAGATCCCAGATAATTAACAAAGAAAAGATGAACACGATGAAGATGGAAGATCAAAGCCTTAAAAATCTTGAAGAACTCCTTGAAGATTCTTGAAGAACACGAAGAACAAGCTTGAAGATCCGAATACCACAAGAGATGGAGAGGGAGAGATTGTTTTTGAGAGAGGATTTTGGTGTGATTTGTGAATGAGAAACTAGGAGTCTAGGAGTGTTTATATAGTGCAAGTATTAGAGTGTTAGTCAACATAAGGATGTTCTAATTAATGATTTTATTTTGTTTTATAATTTTTAGTCAACAAAAGGTGGTACTAGTTTATAATTAGTCAACATAAGTATTATTATGTTTATTATTATTTTTACATTTACTACATGATAAGTATTATTTTCTTTTTACTAATTCATGACTTGTATTTATTTTTATTTAGTTCCCAATTGTTTTATTATTTATATAAATGTCACTTTTTATTTATTACTTATAGATTAATAGTTATAAATAATATTATTGAAATGCATAAATTTTAATTAGCAGTGAGTGTCGAATAAAAGTTTATTATTTGGTCAACGTTAAATTGATTGTGTATATAACAACCCTTAAATAATTAATACGTATAGTCAGACAGTAAACCCTAGGGTCATTTCAGTAATTTCAGAAGTCAAAAAGTGAGGGTTGTTATAGTACCTCCCCGTTAATAAGAACTTCGTCCCGAAGTTTTAGGTAGACTTCTCGGATGCATCAGCAGTTGAGAAGAGATGGGGATATTTCCATTTCATATGGTCTTTGCGTTCTCAGGTATATTCGGGGCCTCTACGCGAATTCCAACAGACTTTAATGATAGGTATGTTGCTTTTACGCGTTTGTTTGACCTCTCCTTCCATGATTTCTATAGGTTCTTCAACGAAGTGCATTTTATCATTAATGTGAAGATCATTCAAAATGATGATGTTATACAAGTCATTTCAGTAAATTGGATACATGAAATGTGTTATGAATGGTATTGAGCTCATTTAAAACCTTGAGCATTTTATGCCACAATATTAGGGCAGACAAACAGAGAGGAGTTCGTGAAAATCACAGTCATGAAATTTGATAGAGATCTTCTTTGTTTACAACAAGAATATTTTAATGATGAATATAAGTTGAAAAATAAAGTTTTATCACTATTGAATAATATGGATAAAATGATTCGTTTATAGGAAGAGTATAAACGAAGCTATCATAAAAGAGTGAAATGAGAAAATTAAATGTTCGCCTTAACTTTTGACGTAGTCACGATTGATTTCCGGAATTCAAGGAATTAAAGGAAATCTTCGTAATCTATAAGATTTGATTCTCCAGTATTTACGAAATTTTGAGATTTGTTTGATTAAATGCGGTGATTTGCCTCGATTGATGTGTTTGGAATTTTGCTATAAATTAGCTTCTTCCGTTTCATTATCTTCACCACTTCTATACTTTCTTTCTCAATTCAAACTTCCAAAAGATTAAGAAAATGCTAAATCCAGTTCTGATCCTGGTTACTATATTGACCATCTATTCAGTCATTCTTCTTTTTCTTTTACTGCCAGAGGAATCTGTTTACTTCTTCTATGCTCTTGGGGTTATAGTGTTTTTAATTATCCCGTGTCTTTATATTGCTATACGCATTGATATACACGGTTTGTAATTTCGGAGTCGTTATCGGGCTTTATATTTTCCCTTATATGTCGGAGCTTTATGTTTTTGTTTCTTCTTCCCGACTTCAAGTCAAGCAAGTAATGGTCCAGAATTCATAGGTATAAAGTTTCGAATGATCATAATATATAAAGTAGAAAGGAAAGGTAATAGCACGATTTGATTTGTCATATTATCATAATATCCGAAAAAGACCGAATCATTAAGAAAAATATTTTCTTGATATGTTTAGAGGTTAAACAGAATGTAAGAGTCGTGTAACATGGAAAATGATGATTATAAAATCTATGAATCATCATCTTCCATTAAAAACTTAGCATGACTTACTGTAATATAATCACGTTGGCCTGACGTCTTTATATTATACTAACTCATGCTTCAATTGCCAACATTTCTTCAAAGCATTTATAATTAAAACTCGAATTTTACAGAATATAGAAACTAAAACATTTATAAATATATCGCAATGAGATACTTAATTGCGGACATGAAATGTTATGAAGATATCTTCCGAAATATAGAGGATATTTATGATGATATTTTGGAATTTCTAAGTTCGAAAGTTGATGAAGAAAAATTTTCCGCAAGCTTTTAACATGACTTCGGAGCAAGATATTCTCTAAAGATTTCACCGGATCCAGAATTACCTAGATTCTTTGAATATAGGGTTTGGCCCTTGTGTTTGTCCTTGGTCTCCTCCATGGTTAGCTCAATCCATTTTTCAGTTCCAAATTTTCTTTTGAGCTTTTCCAACGTACCATTCTTTATTATCAAACTGTTGGCCCTTAAGACCATCTACAATTTTTCTGTTTCCTCTGCATTTAATGCAGCCATATTTGAATCATCGGTTATCAATCCGAGATGGTTTCAAGAAATTTCGTTTTTAGATGATTAAACGCTAATTATGATCGTCAAGATTCAAAGGATGTTTTTAAGAATTTTGAATTTGAAGTGTTTAAGTGTAAGATGCATCCATCAATGGATCTAACGGTTGACGAAGAAATGTTGTGATTTTCAAAAGTAAGGAATGGTAAGTTCGGTGGTTTGATGTGATAATTCATCATAGAATACGAATGAATATAATTCATGAATGTAGTGATCTTTAGGAAGATAACACTTGCTAAAGCTTTACTTAAGTTCCGATATGTCAAAATCAGAATATGTAACTGAATTTGTATGAAAATGGTTGTTCTTTGGTGAACATATACATATATCATGTGAATGTAAGTAGTATAGTTAACAACTGCTGAATCAGAATGGAAGAATGTACATTGTAACATATTTATATGAGATATGAATATCTCTCGGGTTTTACCTACCCGTTAAAATATTTTTCACAATTAACAGTTTGTACAAAAGAGAAGATATACGTTCATATATGTATTCTTCAGATGTAATCATGGTTTTAATGAGTTAATATAATATTAAACTCATTTGATTTGCTGTTGAAACGAGAATAAATAATCTCCAAAACCTTTAGAGATTTCATAATTGTCGTGAAATATTTCGCTAATGAAGTTATGAATCAATACTTCATCATTCATTGTTATTGATATACTTCGGTATATGATGTTAGTGCTCGTGGAATTCTTGTGAAATTCATAAGGCACTAATGATGTTTTCTAGAAAGTTTCGAGTACATCGAAAATTAAAGTATACAATCAATCATGTATTTGAGTAATACACTTGGATTATTACGAAATAAAGTTTATTGTATTGAAGCAATGATTAACGATTGTTAAGTTATTAACAAAAGATGTACATCATAGCATATTGTGATATGAATTAACCATGTAGTACATACTAGTTAAGATTCACACGTAATAGCTTAGCACGAAAAGATTTATTATTGATCCAATCCATATATATAAAGTATACATATGTAATTCTTCAAGAAGAATGAGTCAATACGTCTTAACTCATTATTACTAATATTCCTTGGTATCTATGAGGTGTATGATGTTGATGTTTGAGGTACTGAGTGTGATGTTGAGGCGTGGAATGCGGATGTTGTCGTTGGTGAAGCTGGTGATGTTGGTGGTGATGCCGATGGTACTGGTGGTACTGGTTATGCTGCTGGTGCTGCTGCTGGTGTTTGTAGTTTTCGCACCATATTCTCCAGAGCCACTACTCGAGCGCGAAGCTCGTTGACTTCTTCTATTATTCCGGGATGATTGGCGGTTCGGACAAGTGGATGAATAAGATCTAAAATTTTAGATATTATATATTCGTGACTGGATATCCTGGAAATGAGGGTGAAAATAGTGTTCCGAACGGGTTCGCCAGTAAGTGCTTCAGGTTCTTCACCAAGAGGTGAATTCGGTTGGTGGAAGGGATCACCTTCTTCTTGTCTCCATTGATTAAGTTTGCCACGAACCCATCCCCAATTCATCCAAAATAGATGATGGCTGATTGGTTCATTCATTCCGGTTATGCTGCCATTGGAGCTCGAAGAGTTCGAGGAATCCATATTATGTGTTTGGAATAGGGTTTTTGATATGAGATTAGTGTTGAATACTGGATGATATATTCATCTCCTCGAATACGTGTATATAGCAAAAAGATTTCCGTAATTTACGGTGGGAATTTAAGAAAAGTGTTAGACAAAATCTATTGGGATAGATACGATAAGATATAATAAGATATGATGTGTCTATACTTTAATAATGGCAGTATGACGTGTCGAGATCATAAAGTGATAAGTATGTAATCTAATAATCTTTTGATTAAAGACTTTAAATTCGTATACTGTGATAGCCCAATGACATTTTTTGATTCGCAAACCGATGCATGAAGGCATAAGGCATATAGGTACGTGATATAATAGGGAGTTATATACGTTTGATTGTGAGCAGTAACAATTATAAGAGTTTCAAAATCATGGATAATATTTCATGTAATACATATGTAATACACATAACCATGATAGATGACTTATGAATGTCAAGAATTTCTTAAATCATTGTGTCGCATTTAGATGTGGTGGTGTAATTGGATAGTACTCAGGAAAGTGAGCAGAGTTCTTAGATTAGCTCGGCATTCTAAGATAAGTAAAGTTTCTAAAGTATAGTGTAGCATTTAACAGTTAAAGGCAACAATTAAAGGCATTATGGTCAAGGAAAGTTGTAGTCCTACATTAGGAAAGAGACTTTGATTAGAATCTTTAAGTCAAGTTTGGTAAAGCATGATTGTTAAGATTATAAGACAATCCTAAGTGCTTTAAGTCTAAGGCAGGAAAGTTTATAGTTTCCTAGATTGCTAAGGCACCCTAGCTAGCAAGTAAGGCACACATAAAAATGCAATCATGGTTCTCTATAACAGCCTGGTTATGCTCTGATACCAATCTGTAACGTCCTCCCAATAGGGTCTGGAAAAAACGTTACTAATATCAAATAAACCAACATATTATAATACGAGAACAATACTAAATGATAAAATTAACTGGAATGAGTACGCAGCGGAAAATGAAATGTCGTTACAAAAGAAATATGTAATTGTTTAAATGCAGTAGTAATAAATGCGATAATCTCTTGATCCTATGTCCAAGTAGCATCACATAAGCAGTAGATACGAAAGCTTGAATTAAACATCACCTGAGACAAAACATGCTAAAGTGTCAACCAAAAAGGTTTAGTGAAGTTCATAGGTTTAACAAAAGTAGTTATCGTTGTTTTTAGACCACAAGATTTAGTTGTAAAGTTGATCTCCCGCAGGATCAACAAGTAGATCTCGCAGATCCAAAAGTTATGCCAGTGCGTGATATTTAGACTAAACATTCAAGTTTGCCCCATGACAAGTTGTGTCTATCCTTGTCGGTTTAATTTCATTATCAAGTAATACAAAGACTTAGTCAAATGTATCAGGCACGTTACTCCCGATAGGCCTACACGAACTAAATAAGCATGCCGCAGCACTTAAAAATATCACTGTAGGGACTTAGTCGGACATAGCCGGGTATAGCATAGTTTTAACAGTTGGTACTTGTGTCTAAATTGTAAATAGTAAAAGCAGCATGTGTCTCACCCCAAAAAGTTAAATAAGTTTGCTAGCAATAAAGAGTGGGGCTATGAATTCACCTTAGTAAGTAGAGAGAGAGTTATTCCTCGGAATAAAGAGTTGAACGAGTGAGCAGGAAAGTCAACCTATTGACATTTAAGAGTAGTTAAGTGTTTTGCCCATGTTTAAGTTTAAGTATGTGTTTAAGTATAGTTTGTTTTACTAAGTTTCTATTCCTAGTAAGTTACTATTTTTATAAAGTTTCCATTTTTAGAAAGTTTCTTATTTTACTAAGTTTCTATGACTAGAGAGTTTCTACTTTTATTAGTGTTTTCATTTTAGGATACTTGCCGTATTAGATAAACTTCTAATCACCCCTTTCCCTTCGAATGGCTAATTTAGATCTAGGGGCTTGAGCCATAGGACCCTTTAAATTGAAAATCCAAACCCTCTGCCTAGAATCTCGTAGAAACCATTCGTCAAGAAAGTTCGAAGATCTATACATCTCTAATACATTTCCCAAAATGTTTTTGTGCTACAATATAAGTAGTAGGTTATAGGTGCTAGTAATAGTAATAGTGTATATATGTTAAGTACTAGTATAAGTAGTATTAGGGTTTAAGGTTTTAATATGTATATGTATATATAATTCGTATATATACATAAAAATATTTTTTTTTTACATGTATATATGTATATATAAATCTAGGAGTGTTTATGTATATACTTATGAATAACAAGTTTATAATATGAATATGAATTAACAAAGATTAAAGTTTATGTAAATAGTTTAGGGTTTATGTTATACCTTTGAAGATTCCAGATAATTAACAAAGAAAAGATGAACACGATGAAGATGGAAGATCAAAGCCTTAAAAATCTTGAAGAACTCCTTGAAGATTCTTGAAGAACACGAAAAACAAGCTTGAAGATCCGAATACCACAAGAGAGGGAGAGGGAGAGATTGTTTTTGAGAGAGGATTTTGGTGTGATTTGTGAATGAGAAACTAGGAGTCTAGGAGTGTTTATATAGTGCAAGTATTAGAGTGTTAGTCAACATAAGGATGTTCTAATTAATGATTTTATTTTGTTTTATAATTTTTAGTCAACAAAAGGTGGTACTAGTTTATAATTAGTCAACATAAGGATGTACTAGTTTATACTTTATTTTTAGTCAACATAACGATGTAATTGTTTAAGATTCTTTAGTCTCATTATTATTACTATTATTATTATTATTATGTTTATTATTATTTTTACATTTACTACATGATAAGTATTATTTTCTTTTTACTAATTCATGACTTGTATTTATTTTTATTTAGTTCCCAATTGTTTTATTATTTATATAAATGTCACTTTTTATTTATTACTTATAGATTAATAGTTATAAATAATATTATTGAAATGCATAAATTTTAATTAGCAGTGAGTGTCGAATAAAAGTTTATTATTTGGTCAACGTTAAATTGATTGTGTATATAACAACCCTTAAATAATTAATACGTATAGTCAGACAGTAAACCCTAGGGTCATTTCAGTAATTTCAGAAGTCAAAAAGTGAGGGTTGTTATAGTACCTCCCCGTTAATAAAAACTTCGTCCCGAAGTTTTAGGTAGACTTCTCGGATGCATCAGCAGTTGAGAAGAGATGGGGATATTTCCGTTTCATATGGTCTTTGCGTTCCCAGGTATATTCGGGGCCTCTACGCGAATTCCAACAGACTTTAATGATAGGTATGTTGCTTTTACGCGTTTGTTTGACCTCTCCTTCCATGATTTCTATAGGTTCTTCAACGAAGTGCATTTTATCAATAATGCGAAGATCATTCAAAATGATGATGTTATACAAGTCATTTCAGTAAATTGGATACATGAAATGTGTTATGAATAGTATTGTGCTCATTTAAAACCTTGAGCATTTTATGCCACAATATTAGGGAAGACAAACAGAGAGGAGTTCATGAAAATCACAGTCATGAAATTGGATAGAGATCTTCATTGTTTACAACAAGAATATTTTAATGATGAATATAAGTTGAAAAATAAAGTTTTATCACTATTGGATAATATGGATAAAACGATTCGTTTATAGGAAGAGTATAAACGAAGCAATCATAAAAGAGTAAAATGAGAAAATTAAATGTTCGCCTTAACTTTTGACGTAGTCACGATTGATTTCCAGAATTCAAGGAATTTAAGGAAATCTTCGTAATCTATAAGATTTGACTCTCCGGTAATTAAGGAATTTGAGATTTTCTTTGATTAAATGTGGTGGATTGTCTCGATTGTTGTGTTTGGAATTTTGCTATAAATTAGCTTCTTCCGTTTCATTATCTTCACCACTTCTATACTTTCTTCCTCAATTCAAACTTCCAAAAGATTAAGAAAATGCTTAATCCAGTTCTGATCCTGGTTATTATATTGACCATATATGCAGTCATTCTTCTTTTTCTTTTACCGCCAGAGGAATCTGTTTACTTCTACTATGCTCTTGAGGTTATAGTGTTTTTAATTATCCCGTGTCTTTATATTGCTATACGCATTGATATACACGGTTTGTAATTTCGGAGTCGTTATCGGGCTTTATATTTTCCCTTATATGTCGGAGCTTTATGCTTTTGTTTCTTTTTCTCGACTTCAAGTCAAGCGAGTAATGATCCAGAATTCATAGGTATGAAGTTTAAAATGATCATAATATATAAAGTAGAAAGGAAAGGTAATAGCACGATTTGATTTGTCATATTACCAGAATATCCGGAAAAGACCGAATCATCAAGAAAAATATTTTCTTGATATGTTTAGAGGTTAAATAGAATGTAAGAGTCGTGTAACATAGCAAATGATGATTATAAAATCTATGAATCATCATCTTCCATTAAAAACTTAGCATGACTTACTGTAATATAATCACGTTGGCCTGACGTCATTATATTATACTAACTCATGCTTCAATTCCCAACACTTCTTCAAAGCATTTATAATTTAAACTCGAATTTTATAGAATATAGAAATTAAAACAGTTTCCTTTATAAAGATATCGCAAAGAGATACTTAATTGCGGACATGAATCGTTATGAAGTTATCTTCCGAAATATAGAGGATATTTATGATGATATTTTGGAATTTCTAAGTTCGAAAGTTGATGAAGAAAAATTTTCCGCAAGCTTTTAACATGACTTTGGAGCAAGATATTTTCTAAAGATTTCACCGGATTCAGAATTTCCTGGATTCTTTGAATATAGGGTTTGGCCCTTGTGTTTGTCCTTGGTCTCCTCCATGGTTAGCTCAATCCGTTTTTCAGTTCCAAATTTTCTTTTGGGCTTTTCCAACGTACCATTCTTTATTATCAAACTATTAGCCCTTAAGAACATCTATAGCATTTGCTGCTTCGTCAGCATTCTCAAGGTTAACGAATCTGAATCATTGATTGACAACCCGAGATGGTTTCAAGAAATTTTATTTTTAGATGATTAAACGCTGATTGTAATCGTCAATGGATCTAATGGTTGACGAATAGGCGTTGTTGATTTCAAAAGTAATGAATGATAATTTTGGTGGTTTGATGTGATAATTCATCATAGAATACGAATGAATATAATTCATGAATGTAGTGATCTTTAGGAAGATAACATCTGCTATAGCTTTACTTGAATTCTGATATGTCAAATTCAGAATATGTAATTTGATTTGAGTGAAAATGGTTATTCTTTGGTGCGCGGATACATATTTGGATGTAAGTAGTATAGTTACTGATTATTGAATCAGAATTTGAAGAATGTACAATGTAACATATTAATGTGAGATATAAATATTTCTCGGGTATTACCTACCTATTAAAATATTTTCACAATTAACAGTTTGTACAAAAGAGAAGATATACGTTCATATATGTATTCTTCAGATATAATATAGATTTAATGAGTTAATATAATATTAAACTCATTTGATTTGCGGTTGAAATGAGAATAAATAATCTCCAAAACCTTAGAGATTTCATAATTGTCGTGAAATATTTTGCTAATGAAGTTATGAATCAATACTTCATCGTTCATTGTTATTGATATACCTCAGTATATGATGTTGGTGCTCGTGGAATTCTTGTGAAATTCATAAGGCACGAATGATGTTTTCTAGAAAGTTTCGAGTACATCGAAAATGAAAGTATACAATCAATCATGTATTTGAGTAATACACTTGGTTTATTATGAAATGGAGTTTATTGTGTTGAAGCAGTGATTAACGATTATTAAGTCATTAACGAAGGATGTACATCATAGCATATTAATGATATGAATTAATCAAGTAGTACATACTAGTTAAGATTCACACGTAATAGCTTAGTATGAAAAGATATATTATTGTTCCAATCCATATATATAAAGTATACATATATAATTCTTCAGGAAGAATAAGTCAATACATCTTAACTCATTATTACTAATATTCCTTGGTATCTATGGGGCGTATGATGTTGATGTTTGAGGTACTGAGTGTGATGTTGAGGTGTGGAATGCGGATGTTTTCGTTGGTGAAGCTGGTGATGTTGGTGGTGATGCCGATGGTACTGGTGGTACTGGTTATGCTGCTAGTGCTGCTGCTAGTGTTCGTAGGTTTCACACCATATTCTCCAGAGCCACTACTCGAGCGCGAAGCTCGTTGACTTCTTCTATTATTCCTGGATGATTGGCGGTTCGGACAAGTGGATGAATAAGATCTAAAATTTTAGATATTATATATTCGTGACTGGATATCCTGGAAATGAGGGTGAAAATAGTGTTCCGAACGGGTTCGCCAGTAAGTGCTTCAGGTTCTTCACCAAGAGGTGAATTCGGTTGGTGGAAGGGATCACCTTATTCTTATCTCCATTGATTAAGTTTACTACGAACCCATCCCCAATTCATCCAAAATAAATGATGGCTGATTGGTTGGTTCATTCCGGTTACGCTGCCATTGGAGCTCGAAGAGTTCGAGGAATCCATATTATGTGTTTGGAATTAGGGTTTTTGATATGAAATTAGTTTTAAATACTGGATGATATATTCGTCTCCTCGAATACGTGTATATAGCAAAAAGATTTCCGTAATTTATGGAGGGAATTTAGGAAAAGTGTTAGACAAAATCTATTAGGATAGATACGATAAGATATAATAAGATATGATGTGTCTTTACTTTAATAATGGCAGTATGACGTGTCGAGATCATAAAGTGATAAGTATGTAATCTAATAATCTTTTGATTAAAGACTTTCAATTCGTATACTGTGATAACCCAATGACATTTTTCAATTCGCAAACCGATGCATAAAGGCATAAGGCATATAGGTACGTGATATAACAGAGAGTTATATACGTTTGAGTGTGAGTAGTAACAATTATAAGAATTTCAAAATCATGGATAATATTTCATGTAATACATATGTAATACACATAACCATGATAGATGACTTATGAATGTCAAGAATTTCTGAAATCATTGTGTCGCATTTAGATGCGGTGGTGTAATTGGATAGTACTCAGGAAAGTGAGCAGAGTTCTTAGATTAGCTCGACATTCTAAGATAAGTAAAATTTCTAAAGTATAGTGTAGCATTTAACAGTTAAAGGCAACAATTAAAAGCACTATGGTCAAGGAAAGTTGTAGTCCTACATTAGGAAAGAGACTTTGATTAGAATCTTTAAGTCAAGTTTGGTAAAGCATGATTGTTAAGATTATAAGGCAATTCTAAATGCTTTAAGTCTAAGGCAGGAAAGGTTATAGTTTCCTAGATTGCTAAGGCGCCCTAGCTAGCAAGTAAGGCACACATAAAAATGCAATCCTGGTTCTCTATAACAGCCTGGTTATGCTCTGATACCAATCTGTAACCTCCTCCCAATAGGGTCTGGAAGAAACGTTACTAATATCAAATAAACCAACATATTATAATACGAGAACAATACTAAATGATAAAATTAACAGGAATGAGTACGCAGCGGAAAATGAAATGTCGTTACAAAAGAAATATGTAATTGTTTAAATGCAGTAGTAATAAATGCGATAATCTCTTGATCCTATGTCCAAGTAGCATCACATAAGCAGTAGATAGGAAAGCTTGAATTAAACATCACCTGAGACAAAACATGCTAAAGTGTCAACCAAAAAGGTTGAGTGAAGTTCATAGGTTTAACAAAAGTAGTTATCGTTGTTTTTAGACCACAAGATTTAGTTGTAAAGTTGATCTCCCGCAGGATCAAAAAGTAGATCTCGTAGATCCAAAAGTTATGCCAGTGCATGATATTTAGACTAAACATTCAAGTTTGCCCCATGACAAGTTGTGTCTGTCCTTGTCGGTTTAATTTCATTATCAAGTAATACAAAGACTTAGTCAAATGTATCGGGGACGTTACTCCCGATAGGCCTACCCCCAATAAATAAGCATACCGCAGCACTTAAAAATATCACTGTAGGGACTTAGTCGGACATAGCCGGGTATAGCATAGTTTTAACAGTTGGTACTTGTGTCTAAATTGTAAATAGTAAAAGCAGCATGTGTCTCACCCCAAAAAGTTAAATAAGTTTGCTAGCAATAAAGAGTGAGGCTATGAATTCACCTTAGTAAGTAGAGAGAGAGTTATTCCTCGGAATAAAGAGTTGAACGAGTGAGCAGGAAAGTCAACCTATTGACATTTAAGAGTAGTTAAGTGTTTTGCCCATGTTTAAGTTTAAGTATGTGTTTAAGTATAGTTTGTTTTACTAAGTTTCTATTCCTAGTAAGTTACTATTTTTATAAAGTTTCCATTTTTAGAAAGTTTCTTATTTTACTAAGTTTCTATGACTAGAGAGTTTCTACTTTTATGAGTGTTTTCCATTTTAGGATACTTGCCGTATTAGATAAGCTTCCAATCACCCATTTCCCTTCGAATGGCTAATTTAGATCTAGGGGCTTGAGCCATAGGACCCTTTAAATCGGAAATCCAAACCCTCTGCCTAGAATCTCGTAGAAACCATTCGTCAAGAAAGTTCGAAGATCTATACAACTCTAATACATTTCCCAAAATGTTTTTGTGCTACAATATAAGTAGTAGGTTATAGGTGCTAGTAATAGTAATAGTGTATACATGTTAAGTACTAGTATAAGTAGTATTAGGGTTTAAGGTTTTAATATGTATATGTATATATAATTCATATATATACATAAAAATATTTTTTTTTACATGTATATATGTATATATAAATCTAGGAGTGTTTATGTATATACTTATGAATAACAAGTTTATAATATGAATATGAATTAACAAAGATTAAAGTTTATGTAAATAGTTTAGGGTTTATGTTATACCTTTGAAGATTCAAGATAATTAACAAAGAAAAGATGAACACGATGAAGATGGAAGATCAAAGCCTTAAAAATCTTGAAGAACTCCTTGAAGATTCTGGAAGAACACGAAGAACAAGCTTGAAGATCCGAATACCACAAGAGAGGGAGAGGGAGAGATTGTTTTTGAGAGAGGATTTTGGTGTGATTTGTGAATGAGAAACTAGGAGTCAAGGAGTGTTTATATAGTGCAAGTATTAGAGTGTTAGTCAACATAAGGATGTTCTAATTAATGATTTTATTTTGTTTTATAATTTTTAGTCAACAAAAGGTGGTACTAGTTTATAATTAGTCAACATAAGGATGTACTAGTTTATACTTTATTTTTAGTCAACATAAGGATGTAATTGTTTAAGATTCTTTAGTCTCATTATTATTACTATTATTATTATTATTATTATTATTATTATTATTATTATTATGTTTATTATTTTTTTTACATTTATTACATGATAAGTATTATTTTCTTTTTACTAATTCATGACTTGTATTTATTTTTATTTAGTTCCCAATTGTTTTATTATTTATATAAATGTCACTTTTTATTTATTACTTATAGATTAATAGTTATAAATAATATTATTGAAATGCATAAATTTTAATTAGCAGTGAGTGTCGTATAAAAGTTTATTATTTGGTCAACGTTAAATTGATTGTGTATATAACAACCCTTAAATAATTAATACGTATAGTCAGACAGTAAACCCTAATTAAAACTAGTATTATTAACAAATAGATTCATATGAACCAATAGTTATTGTCTAATATTATAAATATTTTCTCTTATATTGATTCAATAGTGTTAGTACGTGTTGATGTTGTACATAACTCAATCTGTTCCTCCCAATAGGGTCTGGAAGAAATGTTACTAATATCAAATAAACCAACATATTATAATATGAGAACAATACTAAATGAGAAAATATAACTTTATTGAGTACGCAGCGGAAAATGAAATGTCATTACAATAATGGAAATAACGATAAAGTAATTGTTCATATGCAGAAGTAATAAATGCGATATCTCTTGATCCTAAGTCCAAGTAGCATCACATAAGTAGTAGATAAGAAAGCTTGAATCAAACGACACCTGAGACAAAACATGCTAAAGTGTCAACCAAAAAGGTTGAATGAAGCTCATAGGTTTAACAAAAGTAGTTATCGTTGTTTTAGACCACAAGATTTAGTTTGTAACGTTGATCTCCAGCAGGATCAAAAAGTTATGCGAGTGCGTGATATTTTGACTAAACGTTCAAGTTTGCCCCATGACAAGTTGTGTCTGTCCTTGTCGGTTTAAATTTCATTATCAAGTAATATAAAGACTGCGTCAAATGTATCGGGGACTTTACTCCCGATAGGCCTACCCCCAATAAATAAGCATGCCGCAGCACTTAAAAATATCACTGTAGGGACTTAGTCGGACATAGCCGGGTATAGCATAGTTTTAACAGTTGGTACTTGTGTCTAAATTGTAAATATTAAAAGCAGCATGTGTCTCACCCCAAAAAGTTAAATAAGTTTGCTAGCAATAAAGAGTGGGGCTATGAATTCACCTTAGTAAGTAGAGAGAGAGTTATTCCTCGGAATAGAGAGTTGAACGAGTGAGCAGGAAAGTCAACCTATTGACATTTAAGAGTAGTTAAGTGTTTTGCCCATGTTTAAGTTTAAGTATGTGTTTAAGTATAGTTTGTTTTACTAAGTTTCTATTCCTAGTAAGTTACTATTTTTATAAAGTTTCTATTTTTAGAAAGTTTCTTATTTTACTAAGTTTCTATGACTAGAGAGTTTCTACTTTTATGAGTGTTTCCATTTTAGGATACTTGCCGTATTAGATAAGCTTCCAATCACCCCTTTCCCTTCAAATGGCTAATTTAGATCTAGGGGCTTGAGCCATAGGACCCTTTAAATCGGAAATCCAAACCCTCTGCCTAGAATCTCGTAGAAACCATTCGTCAAGAAAGTTCGAAGATCTATACGTCTCTAATACATATCCCAAAATGTTTTTGTGCTACAATATAAGTAGTAGGTTATAGGTGCTAGTAATAGTAATAGTGTATACATGTTAAGTACTAGTATAAGTAGTATTAGGGTTTAAGGTTTTAATATGTATATGTATATATATAATTCGTATATATATGTATATATATATAAAAATATATTTTTTTTACATGTATATATGTATATATAAATCTAGGTGTGTTTATGTATATACTTATGAATAACAAGTTTATAATATGAATATGAATTAACAAAGATCAAAGTTTATGTAATTAGTTTAGGGTTTATGTTATACCTTTAAAGATTCAAGATAATTAACAAAGAAAAGATGAACACTATGAAGATGGAAGATCAAAGCCTTGAAAATCTTGAAGAACTCCTTGAAGATTCTTGAAGAACACGAAGAACAAGCTTGAAGATCCGAATATCACAAGAGAGGGAGAGGGAGAGATTGTTTTTGAGAGAGGATTTTGGTGTGATTTGCGAATGAGAAACTAGGTGTTTATATAGTGCAAGTATTAGAGTGTTAGTCAACATAAGGATGTTCTAATTAATGATTTTATTTTGTTTTATAATTTTTAGTCAACAATAGGTGGTACTAGTTTATAATTAGTCAACATAAGGATGTACTAGTTTACACTTTATTTTTAGTCAACATAAGGATGTAAGATTTTTTTAGTCTCATTATTATTACTATTATTATTATTATTATTTTTACATTTACTACATGATAAGTATTATTTTCTTTTTACTAATTCATGACTTGTATATACTTAGTTCCCAATTATTTTATTATTTATATAAATGTCACTTTTTATTTATTACTTATAGATTATTAGTTATAATATTACATAAATTCATAAATTTTAATTAGCAATGAGTGTTGACTAACAGTTTATTATTTTCATCTTTTATTAACTTGTCAATATTTGCACAAAGTTAATTAATATGTTTTTTAACTCTTAACACTTAACAATTGTTGATTAAATTTTAATCATTAAGTTTTAATTATATTGTTTGGGCATTTAATATTGGAAAAATATAGAATGGAAAAATGAGGGTCGTTATAGTACCTCCCCGTTATTAGAAACTTCGTCCCGAAGTTTTAGGTAAAGCTCTCGTTTGCATCAGCAGTTGAGAAGAGATAGAGGTATTTCCGTATCGTTTGGTCTTCGCATTTACATGTATGTTAGGGGCTGCTACACGAATCCCAACGAATTTTAATAGAGTTTGATTTTCACGTTCCCTAGTACAATCGGGGTCCTTTCGTGAATTCCAATGAGTGTTAACAATAAGTATATTGTTTTGTTTACACGTTTGATCTCATGATCCTTAACCTTATTAGGTCGTTTACAAAGTGCATTAAGTGCGGATATTTTCCAAGGAATAACAAGAGTGTCGTTTGACTAGTTTTCCTTTAAAAGGAAAGATGATGCTATATCAGCATGAAACGTATCGTTGAGCTCATTAAGATTTTGAGTTTTTATGCCGCAATAGTAGGGCAAATAAAATAGAGTAGAGTACGTAAAGATTTCAGTTACGTAGTTTGATGTATGGCCGGTGCTTGTTAGGGATAGTACCAGCTTCAAGTTGCGAAAAGTAACCATGATACCTTTAGTTTTCAAGAGATGTCTAATAGATAAATGAGACATTAGTTAAGGATTCATTGACCTCAGGATAATACGAGTGATTAAATGAAAGACATCATTCAGTATACATGAGAACTTGTCTTTAGAAATAGTTTCAAAATGTAGCTTCAAGATTTATGATTTCAGCTTCATGTCGAATCATAGATCTAGACTTGACTAGAATAACATCTAGTTGTAATCCAAGAAGGAAGAAATGTGTAGAGTATCTTCATAAATGTTTAAGGTAACTCCTTCAGAGTTAGAAAAGTGTTTTCGCACCAATGGCGGGTCGGTCTATTATTTACTTATGAGTTTAAACGCGGATTCGAATAAAGGTGAATCATTGTTTATAAGATATTGTTTCTATCATGAAGGAACCTCTGCTTCCTTGTTCAAAAGATCGTAGTACTGATGTTTACGAGGGTGTTGTGGTTTAGCCGTGAGATACCGGAAGTAGGATCTTCTTAATGATTAGCATAGAAATGAAGAGATGACGTACGTAAAGAGGTAAGTCTCGTTCTTACACGGAGAATGAGAATAAAGGTGATCCAAACGCATTGGAGAGAAATACGAAAGTTTTAATAATGATCCAAAGTAATTTTTGAAAAGTTGTGACATTCGATATAACAATATAAACAAAGCGGAGATATTAGTAAGACTTGAGTTATGTACATCACCTACTATTTACGTGAAATAATTTGACCAATACGAAAAAGAGTTGATTAAAAGAATGTTTAATTTGATAAAACAAAGGTAAATTGATAAAAATGCGAAAGTGTTTTTATAATTAGTGAAAGTAATTTTTAGAGAAGGTGACGAAATGATGTCCATAGTAAAACTAGGGTTTCGTAAAATTTGTAAAGTAATTTCGATTTAATCAAAGTGAAAATTTGTAGAAGCGAAAGTATTTATTTAATATGTACTAGTCAAAGTACGTAAAGTTAAATTTATGTATAAGATTTTATAAATCGCATAAGTGAAAAATCATTTTTTATAAATTCCAAGATAGTTTGAAAATAAAGACTCGTGTAAGAAATCTTTGGAAAACAGGGTACTTATATTTAAGAGTTTATCTATTTGAGAAAAATTGACTGAAGATTTTAAAATTCCGGAGATAATTGTGTAATAATTGTTTCGAGGTAGTGAAAACTAATGAATTGGCTTTTATCAGGGCGTGAGTCTTTGGACTCGGAATGTTCGCGTTGAAGTAAGAAGGATGATAATGTGATTATCATCAATTGAGTAAATCCCTCGGATTTAGAGTTATGTATGAAGGAACATCAAATAAGATTTGCAAACTTTGAATCGTTCGAGTGGTAGTGAGAGTTCGAGATCTCGGCATAAATAATCTGGCAGTCGCAGAGACAAGTATAAACAAATGCTATAGCAGTGACTATCAACTATGTAATGATCGTTTAAATTTAGCCTTAGTTGGTCTGAGAGGAGGATACGTTAAAGTATGATGGAATCATTTCAGTTGTTACAGCAGTATGTGATGAGGTTAGCTCCAGCCACAACTTGAGATAGTGTATTTCATCTTTGATTTTCGAGTTGACAATGATCGATTATTGTTTGAGTATGACACCATTACTTGCATGGTGCCAAGTAGTCTATTATAAGTAGATGCACGAGTGCAAAAGTTTCTTGACTATAATAGTCAAAATAATACACGTATGGAGGTTCCCTTCTTCAAAAGGTTATGCATATGAGATATTCGTCATCTCGACATAGATAATGTAATATTGGACATGTTGTTTGTAATATCGATGTTTGAGAGTTCAAATAGGTTTTTGAATGTCATATATAAATTTACACCAAAAGTGTATTAATAGAGAGGATTTGGATATAACAAGTGATAATTAAGTATCAATGATCAGGAGGTATTCATTTAGGATAATGAACGTAAAATCTCAAGGTTTGATTGTTCACATCCTTTGTAGTATATGAAAGATCATTAAATGAGTATGAGATAGATTTTCGTATATCTACAAATATTGAGATGATCATTTTTCACCCTTAATGCCCTTGCATTTGGGTTTTTGAACAGATAGTTTGAGATTTTTTTTTTTGATTCACTTTTTATTCCATATGTCATGATATTGGAATATCTCTATGAATTACCGTAATATAATCACGTTGGCCACCGTCATTATATTTCACTAATTCATATTTCCATTTCAATATCACTCCATAAGGTCAGGATATGTGATCAATGATGATTTCTAATATGGTGTGTTAAGGATAGCAGTAATCTTAGCTGGATCGATAACATGTCAGTTTTAAGCCAAAACTTGCACTTGGAAAGGTTTGCGTAGAGTTGTTCTTTTTCTTAAGAGTTCAAGAATGAATTTGCAAATGTTGCTCATGTTCTTTCTCACTCTTGGAGCAGATCAAAATGTTTTCCATGAAAACAGTTACGAACTTGTCGAGCTATGGTTGGCTAGTTTTAAGTTGCAGTCTTTATAGACTTGGTCAACTTTCATATCTTTGAAAGTTATGAAACATCGTGGTAATAGTTGGTGCGGTTGGACGAACCGTGCTTCTTAAGTTATAGAAGTCTGATAAGTTTAATAGGTCGTAAGTTTGAAAAAATTTTAAGCGAGATAAAGATGAATATGATATAAGCGAAACACTTCATATTATTAAAAATGAGGCATTAAATAAGCCTTTATTACACGAGTTGGAAATAGGAATAGTTAAGGCATAGCCTTTACATGGATAAGATTTTGGAAAGATAACTAGGAAATATTAAGATTGAAGTAGTCTTCATATTCCTTCTTCTCGTCCTCAACCTTCTTCATAAACTTCTCAACTTTCTCATTCTTCACCTTTTGTTTCTCATGCAGGAACTCGAGATTATCATAAAGATTAGAAACTTCATTGTTGATTACATGGTACTTGTGGTCCCTTATGGAAAGTTGATTATTCACGCGGTTTTCCTCCATCTTCAATCTAAGGTCAACATCTTCTCTTAGGTAGGAGAGAGATTGCTTCCCCCATCGGGTATTTCTATCACCTTCATACTTCACCAACTTTATCTCTTTCTTTAGTTCAGCATTTTCCTCCATGAGCTTCTTGATCGCTAGGTCTTTTTCCTTCATTTGAACATCGATCCTTACAATATGGAGAATTAGGTTATCGGTAGTTTTTCGTAGATTCATGAGCTCGTACTTGGCATCAACTTCATCGTAGGAAGGGGATCGGGATCTTTTCTTTGACGGGCCATCTTCTTTGAAATTAGCAGGGCGTTTCCCTTTACTTTCCGATCTTGGAGTCGGGTGGTAACTGGGAGAATTAGGTAAAGTATCCGGACTATAGTTTGGTGAGGGAGGACTACCAAAGTGATAAGGTGGACTTTGGACTGGTCTTTCAGTGGAAGACCTTTCAGTATCTTTTTCGGTTGGCTTGAAAAGATTCATTTTGGTCGCTTGGTAAGTATTAGACATCCTAACATTAGGAAGGAGATTTTTGATCAGTTTAAATAAAAGATTGTAAAGCATATGTTTTAAGATTACAAGGCAATCCTAAGTGCTTTAAAGTCTAAGGCAGGAAAGGTTATAGTTTCCTAGATTGCTAAGGCACCCTAGCTAACAAGTAAGGCACACATAAAAATGCAATCCTGGTTCTCTATAACAGCCTGGTTATGCTCTGATACCAATCTGTTCCTCCCAATAGGGTCTGGAAGAAACGTTACTAATATCAAATAAACCAACATATTATAATATGAGAACAATACTAAATGAGAAAATATAACTTTATTGAGTACGCAGCGGAAAATGAAATGTCATTACAATAATGGAAATAACGATAAAGTAATTGTTCATATGCAGAAGTAATAAATATGATATCTCTTGATCCTAAGTCCAAGTAGCATCACATAAGTAGTAGATAAGAAAGCTTGAATCAAACGACACCTGAGACAAAACATGCTAAAGTGTCAACCAAAAAGGTTGAATGAAGTTCATAGGTTTAACAAAAGTAGTTATCGTTGTTTTAGACCACAAGATTTAGTTTGTAACGTTGATCTCCAGCAGGATCAAAAAGTTATGCCAGTGCGTGATATTTAGACTAAACGTTCAAGTTTGCCCCATGACAAGTTGTGTCTGTCCTTGTCAGTTTAAATTTCATTATCAAGTAATACAAAGACTGCGTCAAATGTATCGGGGACGTTACTCCCGATAGGCCTACCCCCAATAAATAAGCATGCCGCAGCACTTAAAAATATCACTGTAGGGACTTAGTCGGACATAGCCGGGTATAGCATAGTTTTAACAGTTGGTACTTGTGTCTAAATTGTAAATAGTAAAAGCAGCATGTGTCTCACCCCAAAAAGTTAAATAAGTTTGCTAGCAATAAAGAGTGGGGCTATGAATTCACCTTAGTAAGTAGAGAGAGAGTTATTCCTCGGAATAGAGAGTTGAACGAGTGAGCAGGAAAGTCAACCTATTGACATTTAAGAGTAGTTAAGTGTTTTGCCCATGTTTAAGTTTAAGTATGTGTTTAAGTATAGTTTGTTTTACTAAGTTTCTATTCCTAGTAAGTTACTATTTTTATAAAGTTTCTATTTTTAGAAAGTTTCTTATTTTACTAAGTTTCTATGACTAGAGAGTTTCTACTTTTATGAGTGTTTTCATTTTAGGATACTTGCCGTATTAGATAAGCTTCCAATCACCCCTTTCCCTTCGAATGGCTAATTTAGATCTAGGGGCTTAAGCCATAGGACCCTTTAAATCGGAAATCCAAACCCTCTGCCTAGAATCTCGTAGAAACCATTCGTCAAGAAAGTTCGAAGATCTATACGTCTCTAATACATATCCCAAAATGTTTTTGTGCTACAATATAAGTAGTAGGTTATAGGTGCTAGTAATAGTAATAGTGTATACATGTTAAGTACTAGTATAAGTAGTATTAGGGTTTAAGGTTTTAATATGTATATGTATATATTTAATTCGTATATATATGTATATATATATATATAAATATATTTTTTTTACATGTATATATGTATATATAAATCTAGGTGTGTTTATGTATATACTTATGAATAACAAGTTTATAATATGAATATGAATTAACAAAGATCAAAGTTTATGTAAATAGTTTAGGGTTTATGTTATACATTTGAAGATTCAAGATAATTAACAAAGAAAAGATGAACACTATGAAGATGGAAGATCAAAGCCTTGAAAATCTTGAAGAACTCCTTGAAGATTCTTGAAGAACACGAAGAACAAGCTTGAAGATCCGAATATCACAAGAGAGGGAGAGGGAGAGATTGTTTTTGAGAGAGGATTTTGGTGTGATTTGTGAATGAGAAACTAGGTGTTTATATAGTGCAAGTATTAGAGTGTTAGTCAACATAAGGATGTTCTAATTAATGATTTTATTTTGTTTTATAATTTTTAGTCAACAATAGGTGGTACTAGTTTATAATTAGTCAACATAAGGATGTACTAGTTTACACTTTATTTTTAGTCAACATAAGGATGTAAGATTTTTTTAGTCTCATTATTATTACTATTATTATTATTATTATTTTTACATTTACTACATGATATATATATATTTAGTTCCCAATTGTTTTATTATTTATATAAATGTCACTTTTTATTTATTACTTATAGGTTATTAGTTATAATATTACATAAATTCATAAATTTTAATTAGCAATGAGTGTCGACTAATAGTTTATTATTTTCATCTTTTATTAACTTGTCAATATTTGCACAAAGTTAATTAATATGTTTTTTAACTCTTAACACTTAACAATTGTTGATTAAAGTTTAATCATTAAGTTTTAATTATATTGTTTGGGCATTTAATATTGGAAAAATATAGAATGGAAAAATATTATGCTCTGATACCATTCTGTAACACCTCAGCTTAACATGACCACAATATTGTCCGCTTTGCCCGCAGACACACGGCTTTTTCTTGGCGACCACAAACGAGAAGCACTTTCCCAGGAGGTCACCCATCCTGGTAGTGCTCTCGCCCAAGCACGCTTAACTGCAGCGTACTCACACCTCTACTCTGCCTGTGGTCCCAAAACGCGTTGTGTCATTTAAGTGTGAGTATTACCTTATAATCCCATGATCACTCATGTCCATGGGCGATGTGGGATTTGCCTAGCGTGTTACATTCACCCCCCTTAGGGACTCATCGTCCTCGATGAGGTTTGCCCCACCACCCCCAACGGCACATGAGTGGCTCTGATACCATTCTATTACACCCCCAGTTAGGGCCTGGGCGAAATGTGGTTCAATATCATAATACATACCAACATATTATAAAATGAGAACAAATACTATATGAATAAAACCAAATTTGCAGCGGAAGGATTAATAAAGTCGTTACAAGAATTAAAAATTATTCAAATGCAGAAAAGTAAATATGCGATAAGTCTTGATCCTAGCCAAGTAAGTCATCACATAACCAATAGATATAGAGGTCCTGATCATTCAGTACCTGAGACAAACATGCTAAAAGTGTCAACCAAAAAGGTTGAGTGAAATTCATAGGTTTAACAAATATGATTAACCGTTTGTTCTTAGACCACAAGATTTGTTATAAAAGTAGATCACGCAGATCCAAAAGTAGTACTGATTCGTGATATTTTAGACTAAACGTTTGTTTTGTTGCCCCGATGATAAGTTGACAGTATCTTATCACCATGTTTAAATCATTATTAAGTAATACAAAGACATCGCGGTCAAATGTATCGGGGACGTTACTCCCGATAGGCCTACCCCCAATAATTAAGAATGCCTTATCCTGAAAGCAATTAAAAAATATCACTGTGGGGTCTTAGTAGCATAAGCTAGTCATAGTACAGTTTAGGTTCGTACTTGTGTCTAAGTTGTTTAAAGTATAAAAGCAGCATGTGTCTCACCCCAGTAAGTATAAAAAGTGCTATAGCAATAAGAGTGGGGCTATGAAAGTCACCTTAGTAATTCGGTGAGTGAAAGTATTCCTTAAATAGAAAGTATGGATGATCGAAGCACAGAGAAGTCAACCTTAGAATAAGTTGAGAATAGTTTAGATGTTTTGCACGTATTATGATAAGTGTAAGTATTTTCTTTTATAGTAAGTTTAAAGAAGGTTTATCGTTTTGAAAAGGCTTTTCATACTAGATAAGCTTCCAATCTAACACTTTCAATTTAAAATGGCCTTTTCAGGTCATAGGTTTCTGAGCCACAGGATCCTTTAACTCGGTAATCCAAACTCTCCACCTAGACTTTCGAGCGTCCATCCACTCGAGAAAGATAAAGATCTATACCCATCTAATATACCGTTCCAATACATTTTTAGGTGCGTATAGGAATACAACACTTTAAATACTTTATCCAATAAGTATTTACTTAAGTTCGATTGTATTATCGTTATTAAGATTGTTTGGTTTTTAAATCCTAATAATAAGTAGGATATATTTAAGTAGGTAAACAAGTGTTATACATAGAAATTGTGTTTTATGAATGGGTATGTATTAATATCAAGTTAATATGTATATATATATATATATATATATATATATATATATATATATATATATATATATATATATATATATTTATCTTATATGTTAAAATATGTATAGTTTAATTTTAAGTTTTATGTCAATATAAGTACCAATAATTATCTAAAAATGCTAACAAGTGTTTTATTGATTTCATAACAGTAAGTGACATGTATAAAACATTATAAAAATTTTCTATACATAAATATTAAGTTTTATGTATTAAATATTAATTTTTTTTATAGCTAAAATATAAATAAATAGAAAAACAAGTTTAACAACACATTTTATATTTTTCTTAGGTTCTACTGACAAAAATAATCTTAGGAAAAATTTATAAATTTTTGTTATGGTGTAAAAGTATTTATTTATAATTTCTTTTTCGGTTCAAGATAAATCAAAGTTTATAAAGTAATAATTATTATATCAACTCAATTAATTCATCTAAAATTTTCGTATGCCTAATATAGTGTATTAAGCTTAGAAAAATTATTTGTATATTTATATTAATAGTTTAACTATTTAATTCAACTTTTGTATTGTTTTTAGTTTAAATTCGGAATTAAATAGAAATATATAATTATTAATTCTAAAAATAATTTTTATAACTTTCTTATTAGTTCCTAAGTAATTTTCATTGATTATTGTAGTCATAAACATGTTATATCATTAAATTCTATTTTTCTTTTTAAAACAGATTTTCTGGTACTGTAGCAAAAGTAGAAGAAAATACAAATTAATTATTTAAATTGACAAATAAATCAAACATAAATTTTTATAATTACTTTTATGACCTAAGGAACAAGCAAAAATTATAAAACATAATATATAAAATTGTTTACTATTTATTTCTTCATTATCTATATATACCGAATATAAAAAAAATCAGTTTTTGATTTTTAATAAATATAAATTCAAATGTATAATTTATAAAAATAATTTTTATAGTCATTAGGATACTTAATACTAATTATCATGTATTTACATTATTTATTATAATTAATTTCCTATTTATTTGGTATTTAACATAAAACTAGCACAAAAATATGATAAAAACTAAATAAAAACTATAAAAATAATATAGAGAACTTACAAAAATAATTTTTGCAGAGGTTTGAGGGAGAATTCTTCAAGTTTTTGGTGTACAAAATTTGTGAACTAGGCTATGGTATTTATAGTTATAATTTTTGGTAAAGAGAAAATAAAAAAATACAAAAGTTTATATAAAAAAAATAACTAGTGTCTTGTAAAAAAAATTAAAAGTATTTATGGCCAGTCATGCCACCATTTCAAAATATAAATAAATAAAAGTAAAGTTAAAAGTAGGAATAAAATAAATAAAAGTGGATCTAGATCTAGTTTATATATAAAAAAAATACTACTTTTAAAATATATATATATATATATATATATATATATATATATATATATATATATATATTTCATAGTTCTAAAAATGTTAACTAACTAAATTTCTATTTTTATTTAATTATTAAATACGAATTTTGATAAATATAAATATATATTCGGTATTTATAAAATTATAATTACTAAATGTGGTTTTTATTTAATTAAATTACTTTATAATTTTATTAGTTTTATATATGTTACTACATTTATATATACTTGTATTTATTAATTGTATAATATATTAACTAAATACAAAATTAATATAAGTATTTTATATGTAATCATGTTATGACATAAATTTTTTTTTTTATATAAATTCTTACGCGTACGTTGTTGAATAAAATTTATTATTCGTTTAACGTTCGTTAATTTCGTATGTATATAACGACCTTTTATTAGTACTTAGAGTTTATTCATTATACTTAAATCTTTTGTTCGGGCATTATATAGATGGAAAAAAATGAGGGTCGTTATAGTACCTCCCCGTTAATGAAAACTTCATCCCGAAGTTTTAAGTGGAGTTCCCGTCTGCTTCATCAACAGTTGGGAAGAGATGGGGGTATTTTCGTATCATTTGGTCTTTGCGTTCCCAGGTATATTCGGGGCCTCTATGCGAATTCCAACGGACTTTAACAATAGGTATGTTGCTCTTACGAGTCTCTTTGACCTCTTCTTTCATAATCTCTATAGGTTCTTCGACAAAGTGCATTTGCTCATCAATGCGGATATCATCCAAAGGAATAACAAGAGTATCTTCGGCGAGACACTTTTTCAGATTTGAGACATGAAACACATCATGTACTTGACTTAGTTCAGCTGGAAGTTCTAATCGATACGCAACGGGACCGATTCTTTGAATAACTTTGAAAAGTCCAACATAACGCGGACTAAGTTTACTTCGTTTACCGAAGCGGATAACACCTTTCCAAGGAGATACTTTTAACATAACGTTATCTCCAACTTGGAATTCTAACGGTTTTCGGTGAGGGTCGGCATAACTCTTTTGTCGACTACGAGCGGTTTCTAAACGCTTCTTGATTTGCACGATCTTTTCGGAAGTTTCATGAATAAGTTCAGGACCAGTTAATTGTCTGTCCTCGAGTTCATCCCAATACAACGGAGATCTACATTTGCGACCGTATAAAGCTTCGAATGGTGCAGCTTTAATACTAGAGTGATAGCTGTTGTTGTAAGAAAACTCGACTAAAGGTAGGTGTTTATCCCACCCTTTACCGAAATCGATAACACATGCTCGTAGCATATCCTCCAAAGTTTGGATAGTTCGTTCACTTTGACCGTCCGTTTGCGGATGATAAGCTGTACTCATGTCGAGTCGAGTTCCAAGAGACGCTTGCAAGGATTTCCAAAAATTGGAAGTAAATCGACTATCGCAATCCGAGATAATAGAAGTAGGGACACCATGACGAGTAACAATCTCTTTAACATAGAGTCGAGCTAACTTTTCCATTTTGTCAGTCTCTTTGATTGGTATGAAATGTGCAGACTTAGTGAGACGATCAACAAGTAAGATACTTACTCACATAAGTAGCAATGTCGCCTTTCATGTTGGGCCACCAGTAGAACTCTTTCACATCCTGATACATTTTACTAGAACCGGGATGAATAGAATACCTAGTCTTATGTGCTTCATCCAAGACTAGTTCACGGAGATTACCATAACGAGGAACCCAAATTCGATTACCAAAGTATCTTGTACCATTGGACTTAACTTGCAGTTGGTTTTCGAAATTTATAGGTCATTCTCCTTCGATAAGTGTAGGTTTGATAGCTTCAACTTGAACTTCGCAGATTCGAGAGATGAGATTCGATTTGATCTTAAGATTCAAGGCACGAACACGCCTAACTTCGTCCTTTCGACTTAGAGCATCGGCAACTACATTTGCCTTTCCCGGATGATACTTTAGTTCACAATCATAATCATTTAACAATTCGAGCCATCGTCTCTGTCTCATGTTTAGCTGTTTCTGATTAAAGACATGCTGAAGACTCTTATGGTTGGTGAATATCGTAAACTTAGTACTGTATAGATAATGTCGCCACATCTTCAGAGCGAATACCACAGCACCTAACTCCAAATCGTGTGTGGTGTAATTAACTTCATGTTTCTTTAATTGTCGGGAGGCATAAGCGATAACCTTCTTGCATTGCATTAGAACACAACCGAACCCTTGTTTCGAGGCATCGCAGTAGACAACAAAATCGTCGGAACCTTCAGGTAAAGATAAGATCGGAGCAGTGGTCAACTTCTCTTTCAGAATCTTAAATGCAGACTCTTGTTCTTCGGACCACTCGAATTTCTTCCCTTTGTGAGTTAACTTGGTGAGAGGCTTTGCAAGAAGAGAAAAATCTTTAATAAATCTTCGGTAGTAACCGGCAAGTCCCAAAAATTGGCGAATATGCTTCGCAGTCTTTGGCACTTCCCAATTCTGAACAGCGGTGATTTTAGCGGGTGATGTTATGCGAGGTGTATACGAAATAGTATTATTTTTGGTGCGAAAATACTATTAAATACGATACAATTTTACACAAGATATTTATTTATTTATAGAATGGATATACGTAAACCTTGCTACAACACTTATAGGCAGTGTACCTAATCGTACAGTAGTGTAGTTTTTAGTAAGTCCGGTTCGTTCCACAGGGAAATCTTTAAACAAAACGTAACGCTATATTAGTTTACTTTTATAAAAATACAAACATATATATAAGTAATATTATTATTATAAAGGGGGTTTTTACCGTTTAATGACCGGTTTGTCGATTTTAAAACTTTAGTCGCAGTTAAAACCTAATGTAAAATATTAAATAAATAAAAGACTTAATTTAAAGCGTAAAGTAAATAATGATAATGAAATTGCGAATAATAAAAGTGCGATAAAATAAAATTGCGATAATTAAAAAGTACGATAATTAAAAGTGCGATTAAATACAATAACAATAAAAATGCGATAATTAGAAGTGCAATTAAATATAAAATAAAGGAAATTAAATATGAAATAAAAGAATTATGCTTATTTAAACTTCCGTAATCATGATGTTTGACGTGTTGATTTTAGTTTTATGCCCATGGGTTAATTGTCCTTTGTCCTGGATTATTTAATATGTCCGTCTGGTTTTTGTCCATAACAGTCCATCAGTCATAAATATAAAATGCGAGTGTCCTCATCAAATTATTCTTATACCCGAAGTTAAATATTCTAACTAATTGGGGATTCGAATTGTAACAAGGTTTTAATACTTTGTTTAATGAATACACCAGGTTATCGACTGCGTGTAAACCAAGGTTTTACTACTTTGTTAACAATTACACCAATTACCCTTGAATGTAATTTCACCCCTGTTTTAATTATTCACCAAGGTTTTAATTATTTCGTGAATTAACTTCTAACCACTAACATTGCCTTTCAAAAAAAAAAAAAAAAAAAAAAAAAAAAAAAAAAAAAAAAAAATTAATCCATTCCCGTGTCCGGTTAAATGAACGATTATTCGTACATATAAATACCCCGCCCATCGTATCCGATCGAGTGTATATGGTAATTTATAAGGACGCCCAATTGTAAATCTTTATATTAACATTAACAAACTATCATTTAGTTAAACAAATATAAAGCCCATTAATAGCCCATAGTCTAATTTTCACAAGTGTCGTTCTTTTGTCCAAACCCCAATTATGGTACAAAGCCCAATTACCCAATTTTAGTAATTAGCCCAACATCATGATTACTTCGTTTTAAATAAGCATAATAATAACTTAGCTACGAGACATTAATATAAAAAGGTTGAACATAACTTACAATGATTAAAAATAGCGTAGCGTTACACGGACAGAATTTCGACTTACACCCTTACAATATTCGCTAACATACCCTTATTATTAGAATTATAATTAAAATTAAAATTAAAATATAAATTATATATATATATTTTACGTATATATGAGAGAAGAGAGAAAATAGATTATATTTTGCGATCAGAATTCGGTTGGCTTTATAGGGATTTTCGATTTTTGGGGCTCCGCGACTCGCGGCAAAATCTTCTTCAAACTCCGCGAGTCGCGGAGAATGAATTTACAGCTCACACCCTTGGAGTCTTTCTCTGCCGACGGTTTTATAATATATATATAATATATATATAATTAATATAATTAATTATATATTATATTATATTTATATGCCTAGTTAACTTGTAATTTTTAGTCCGTTGCGTCGAGCGTTAAGAGTTGACTCTGGTCCCGGTTCCGGATTTTTGAACGTCCTTGCGTACAATTTAATATCTTGTACTTTGCATTTTGAATCTTGTACTCTTGTAATTTCGAGACGTTTCTTATCAATAATTGGAACCTTTTTGATTGTCTTTTGTACTTTTGAGCTTTTTGATCGTTTGCGTCTTCAATTCGTCGAATCTGTCTTTTGTCTTCACCTTTTATTATTTAAACGAATATCACTTGTAAATAGAACAATTGCAACTAAAATCTTGTCTTTCTTGAGGAATAATGCTATGAAATATATGTTCGTTTTTAGCATTATCAAATATTCCCACACTTGAGCGTTGCTTGTCCTCAAGCAATATCGTCTTGAAATACAAGAATCACTTCTTTATTCTTCACACTTTGTACATCAGTGATTTCTCTACGGCGGTATAAACAATGGTAGTAACGATATGGTTTACAGTCCCACATGACTATAAAAATTTAGATCCATTAAGGAAATTGGATCTTTATGAAAACATTTGATCTTTTGAAAATTAAATCTAGTTTTTACCCTAGATAAGTTTTTCGGAATAACCCTTTACCGGTGTTTGCAAAATATTTTTGTGGGTTTGGTGGGGTTCAGAATTGAAAATTTTAGCTCAAAACTTGCTGTTTTGTGTCACCCACTTGCTAACCTTGTATTAGGAAAGCAACACGTCCAGTTTACTTGTTCCGTATATTACCTTTCGGCAAACTACCGTCCGGTTGTAAAGGAAAGCGTTGAACAAGCAACTGTTAAGGCAATGTCCCGTGACATGCTTTTGATTATGGTCTATAACGTGTCGGACGCAATTACTATCCTTGGTAGGAACAATAGTAAAGCTCACCCTTATAATTTTTCGGTCTGGCACAAGGTCCTGTCTTTGACCATGCTATGCAACCACCGTTCTTACGGTTGACACCCGATTTAGTTCAGGTGACCTAATGAATTCCAGGTGAATTCCTAGGATTTTACGTTCAATGGTAATGAACGCATTGAAAATAGGGTTTTCAGAAAACAAATCGGTTTATAATTTTGATCAAAATATTTTCTCGTTCAAACTCGAGTTTAGATATCATTGAATTCCATGAGTTTGAATTCTCAATCTTTAAGGTCAATCTCTAGGATTGAGTAATATCAGTCTTAAAAGCTGATTTTTAATCTTTAAGGAGATTATCCTTTCTGGGGATCTGATTCATTAGTCTTGTCCAGCTAATTTGCATGGTGCCCCCCCATTGTACGAGATAAATCCTTCTCATGGTTAGGATAAATCTGACCACTTGGCGACCCTGTTTAATGCTGAGGTCCGTGGATTTCCTGCTGATTTTAGTGATGACTTTTCTAGATTTTTCGTCAACCTACAGCTGGTCTGGACGACAACTTCATGAACTAAATCAAGAAGCGCGTGTCTTTTTCGGAAGACTTTACTTCCTTTTAATGATGGAATTGATTCATCGTGTAGATCCATCTCTTCTTTTCTTTCATCGGGTAAAAACAGTTTAGTTTAGTCCAAAGCAAAAGTATTTTCAGTTATTTGTTACAGATATATGTGACATATGTTTAAGATAACTTGGTAAATTTTCCCACACTTGGCTTTTATTTTCCTTTTTATCGTCCTCTATTCCATTTTAAATGAATTTTAACATTTTAGTTTGTTTCTCAATTTATGTCCTTTCCGAGGTAACAATAATTTCGGTGTTAAAACATAGTTTTATCGTTCATAAATATGTATAAACATGATTTGAATTCATTTAATTGAAAATTTTGAAAAATTTTACTAGAATTGGGTAGTCAGTATATAAGACTAGGGCTGTTCTTTTTTATCAGAGAGCACTAGATTCTAATACAACTACTGCTTTACTAGTATTTTTAATGGTAACCAAGTGTATAAAGTAAAAATTTTTAAAATCCGAAAGAATTTAACCCCTTCCCACACTTAAGATCTTGCAATGCCCTCATTTGCAAGAAATTAGTAACAATTTAAATTATTGAGGGTGATTTGTGTGAAAATGATTAAATTTTTACCAAAGTTTCCAAATATATTGGCGTTTGTTTGCTGAATGATAAATGGTGCACATCATTTGTTCATTCCGTCTTGTTGTTATTTCACATATAATTTGCATCTTGTCGTCAAAATTAGTTGCTATTGCTGAACTTAATGCCAGTCTTTGAAAATGCGTTGTTTTACCCTGTTGTGTACATAAGATAAACTGCAAACATATATACATATTTTTGAAGTTTGGTATATTACCCCACATTCAAAAAATTATTAAAATCTAAGAATAAAAGTTAGATAATTATAAAAATGATTACAATATTAACAAAAATATTAAATGTATCAATAATTACAAATTACAAAATAAAAAAAAATAATAAGTAAACTAAGGATGATATTGGTACCAATAGGGGTTCCAGGCATAACCATAAGTGCTATAGAATGCTTCGGCAGGGTCATACGTAGGATATGGTGGCTGCATCTCTATAGACCAAGGAGGGAAGATGGGTTTCGGTGTAGGAATATAGTTTCTACCTATATGTTGGCAATGAGCTATGATTTGGTTCTGATGAACTTGCCAATCTTCAAATGCTCTCTGTCTAGCATTTTCGTATTCCTGAGAAGCTATAAACCTATGCATTTCTTGCATCTCATTCCCCCCTCCTACATTACCTTGCTGCTGGTTTCTCTCTACCTGTGGATGTCTACCATGGTATCGTACTGCGGCGTTATTTCGCCTCTTCAAAACTTTCGCACCATGGTATACATTTAAACCTATAGTATCGCGGGGTTCCGGCTCTTCTAGTAATAATCCCCCCCGACTTATATCCACACCGAGATATTCACCAATCAAAGTAATAAAAATACCACCTCCTATTATGCTATGTGGTCGCATCCCCCGAACCATAGCTGATAAATAATAACCCACACAATATGGTATACTTACAGCGCTTTGTGGGTCTCGAATACACATATGGTAAAACAAATCTTGTTCATTTACTTTTTCCTTGTTCTTACCCCTTTGTGTAATCGAATTAGCTAAAAATCTATGTATCACTCTTAATTCGGCTCTATCTATATCCAAATAAGAGTAATTTCCCTCTTTGAAACGGTGATGGCTTGTCATTTGACTCCACACACCGTGTGTATCAAAATTTTCATCTATCTTTCTACCGTTTAGTATCAATCCTCTACAATCGGCAGACGCTAACTCCTCAGGCGTATATATACGTAAAGCCTGAGCCATGTCCAGTAAAGACATGTGGCGCATCGAACCGCCTAACAAAAATCTAATAAAAGAATGATCGGTTAAACTAGCTACCCGATCATTCAACTCTATACTACATAACAATTCTTCACACCATACTTTATATACAGGTCTACGTATGGTGAATAAACATATCCAGTCATTAAAAGAAGAATTACCATACCTCTGTACAAGTAATTGCCTAATTGGCCCGGCCAATTCTATAGCTTCTAAGGGTCCCCATTCTATGACCCTCGGTACCTCAACAACCTTAGAATGAAGAGTATGCAAACCCCTTTGATATTTTGGATAATCTATCCAAAGTCTGTCAAATCTCAGGTTCGGGTGCAACTCTTCCAAGTGCATATCAGAAAAGGTCATGACTGGATGAGGTATATCCTGCTTGTAGTAGTTATCCACCTCCTGTTGTTCCAAATTCTCTACAGGAGCATTGCGGGCTTGGGATGAAGATTCACCCCTTTCATTCTGCAAAACACATCAAACACAATTTTTGTGCATCCAAATATGCATTAGTGTCAGCAAAATCATCAATCAAAATAATTACAATGACATTATCAATTTATATCAAACTTAAGCTCATTTTCATATTTTCATCAAATCTACACTTTTTCAAATTAGCATATACGAAAATGTTCGCCAAGTTCATAAGCATTCAACTCAAATAACATGTCAAAATAATCATTACTAGCAATTAAACAAGTCTCAAATGGCATTATCTTTCAAAAATCAAGTTCATGAATTTTAGACTTGAAAAAGTCCACTTTAATTCTCAAAATCATGTTTAGGCTCAAAGTTTGGATCATTTAACTACCTAGACATGTTACACTACTCAATTTAGCAACAATTCATGACAAAAATCGGCCATAACCTGTTTATATCAAAAAGCCCCAAATTTGCTCAAGAACACAAACCCTAGATTACTCAAAATTTGAAGTTTAAGGCTTCTAATCATGTTAAACAGCATCAATCTAGGTTATACAAGCATAATACATAAACAATTTAAGCTTAATTACACTAAAAAGCATCAAAATCAAATTGGGGAAAAATTTACTCAAGAACACCAAATTTCGAATTAAATGGTGTTTAGGTGTAGAAATTTACCGTTTTTCTTGAGTAATTCTTAGATAGCATCCTTCTCAACATGATTTTAGCAAAAGATTTGGTGATTAACGGTTAAAAATTGTGATTTTGGGGGTGTTTTTGGGTGTATTTTCGGCAGTATGTTCGCTGTGTTTTTTGAGTTTTGGGTTGGGGTCTGAAACTGATCGTTCAGCTCTTTATTTTTTTTCTGATTTCCGACCCCTCCGCGAGTCGCGGGGATTTACCCTCCAAACTCCGCGAGTCGCGGAGTTTGGTATATTTTTTTTTTTTTTATAATCATTAACTTATTAAAACAATTAAGTAATTAATTTTAAAATTTTGTTTCCCTTGTTATTTAGGACGAGGTCGTTTCGGATCGATGTCCTAGTCCGTCCTTCGACAAAATTTTAAAATTTATCTTTTTGTAGCGATTGTTTTAAAAGCTAAGATTTTTGGGTTTTTTCAATGTTTTTGGCATACTCTAATTCAATAAGATTAAAAATAATGATAATAAAAGTTCTCGTCCCTCCCTCGGGTAAAGCAATTTCGGTTCATAGACCTAGTCTTCAACTTACGACGAATTTTAAAAATCATATTCTTAACTTAATGAGATAAAGTAAATTTTTGTTTTTAAATTCACACAACTTAAATATAAAATTCAAAATTAATATTAAAAATTCACACCAAACTTAAAATTTGAAATGCATAAAATTAAAAATTTATATTTTAAAAATTAAAAATTCACACCAACTTTAATTTAAAAATTTATAAATTTATATCAAACTTATATTAATTTTTCAAATATTTACAATTTTAAATATATTGTTTTTACAAAGTTTACAATATTAATTTAAGATTTAAATATTAATTTTAAAAATATGGTAAAAATAAAATTAAAAATCTTTTTGTCTTTTTATCCCACTTTAATCAATCAAATATTATCAAAAATATGCGCCCCTCTTTTCGGTAAAGTAATTTTGGTTCCAAGACCTAATTTAACTCATGACGAATTTTTGAAATATTTTGGGTTGATTGTTTAAAGATATTTATACCTTAAGAATAAACGTTAAATTTCGCAGTGATGTAATAAATTTTTGAATGATATCAATAATTTCGGTCGCCAAACCTAATTTTATTTAATACCAATTTAATACTTTTTAGCGAACAAATTAGCGTTTATTATCAAAAGGTTAAAAATAAAAATAAAAATAAAAACTGTACAGACATACCTGTGAAATAGATTTCTTAGTTATATGATCTATCCCATTCATAAGATAGTCGGTTTAATTGGTTTTCCATGGCTACATAGGCGTAACCTCGAGCATTCAGTATCTTT
The DNA here is from genome assembly GCF_046630445.1 of Rutidosis leptorrhynchoides. Taxonomy (NCBI): domain Eukaryota; kingdom Viridiplantae; phylum Streptophyta; class Magnoliopsida; order Asterales; family Asteraceae; genus Rutidosis; species Rutidosis leptorrhynchoides. Next base: position 318,744,492 of record NC_092334.1, read on the forward strand.
TCTTCTAAACATATGAACGGTCCGTCTCTGCATAAAGTAACAAATTCGGTATTTGAATAGGTTTGATTATTTGAACATTTACCTCCATGTGACCGTTTTCCGCATTTGTGACATCTTTCTAGGTGTCGTGCTCTTCTTTTCGCTGCGGATTTTGATTTTCCTTTACCAAATTGTAACTTATTATCTTCGCATCTGGATTCTTTTCTAACTCCGTCCATTCTTTCTCTGATTACTGATACTATTTCACTCGGTAGTATGTCATTATTACGTTTAGTGATCAAAGCGTGTAGCATTAGACCATGGTTTAGCTCACAGGCAGTCTTCATTTTGTAAAAACCTAAAAAAAATAAAAATTCAGAATGGGGGGAGAAGACTAGTTCTTTAGGGTCTGCTAGGGAAAGACCATTCGGGTTCCATTTTCGAGAACTACACGAAAACAGACAATCTAACTCTAACAGAAATACATATTATCCTTTAAAGACTTGGTTCTCCCCACACTTAGTTAGCTGTGGTGTCGAAATTGTGATTAACTTCGTTGTCGACTTCCATCGGACCATGTATGTAATGTTTAACTCTGTGACCATTAACTTTAAATTCAATCCCATTTGAATTTATTAATTCTATCGTTCCGTATGGGAAAACTCTTTTGACTATGAATGGTCCAGACCATCTTGATTTCAATTTTCCAGGAAATAGCTTGAATCGTGAATTGAAAAGAAGAACTCTGTCTCCTTCTTTAAATTCTTTTGAACTTCTGATTCTTTTATCATGCCATTTCTTCGTTCTTTCTTTATAGATTAACGAATTTTCGTATGCTTCATGTCTTAATTCTTCTAATTCGTTTAGTTGACTTAATCGTAGACGTCCAGCTTCATGTAAATCAAGATTACATGTTTTCAAAGCCCAAAATGCTTTGTGTTCAATTTCTACTGGAAGATGACATGCTTTTCCATAAACAAGTCTAAAAGGTGTGGTTCCAATTGGAGTTTTGTAGGCTGTTCTAAAAGCCCAGAGTGCATCCTCCAATTTAATGGACCATTCCTTCGGATTTGATCCTACGGTTTTCTCTAGAATACGTTTTAAAGCTCGGTTGGTATTTTCAACTTGTCCACTTGTTTGTGGATGATATGCGGTGGAGATTTTATGAGTTACTCCATATCTTTTAAGAACTTTCTCAAGTTGATTATTACAGAAATGAGTACCCCGATCACTTATTAAAGCTTTCGGTGTTCCAAACCTTGCAAAAAGACGTTTTAAAAAGTTGACTACAACTCGTGCATCATTAGTTGGGAGAGCTTGTGCTTCCGCCCATTTAGATACATAATCAATGGCTACGAGTATATATAGATTATTATTAGATTTTGGAAATGGACCCATAAAGTCAATACCCCAAATGTCAAATACTTCACATACTTGGATGACATTTTGTGGCATTTCATCACGTTGACTTATTTTTCCGGCCCTTTGACATGCATCACAGGATTTGCAAAGAAGGTGTGTGTCTTTGTAAATTGTAGGCCAATAGAATCCAGCTTCATAAACTTTTCTTGCTGTTAGTTGAGGCCCATAATGCCCTCCTGTTGGTCCTGTGTGACAATGGTTTAAAATTTTACTAGCTTCATCTCCAAATACACATCGGCGTATTATTCCATCGGGACAACTTTTAAACAGGTGTGGATCTTCCCAGAAATAGTGTTTTATATCACTGAAGAATTTCTTTCGTCTTTGGTACGATAATCCTTTTTCAAGGAATCCACAAACTAAGTAGTTTGCATAGTCTGCAAACCATGGGATTTCTTTATAATCTATCTTCAATAGATATTCATCAGGAAAGTTGTCTTGTATGGCTGATTCATTTAGAACTTCTAATTCGGGATTTTCAAGACGAGAAAGATGATCAGCGGCGAGATTTTCTGCTCCTCTTTTATCTCGGATTTCAATATCAAACTCTTGTAAGAGTAAGATCCAACGGATTAATCTTGGTTTAGCATCTTGTTTTGAAAATAGGTATCTAAGAGCAGAATGGTCGGTATAGACCACCGTTTTTGCTAGAACGAGATATGATCGAAATTTGTCAAAAGCAAAGACAATAGCAGGGAGTTCTTTTTCAGTAGTTGTATAGTTTGTTTGTGCTCCTTGTAACGTCTTACTAGCATAATATATAGGTTGAAATTGTTTTTCAATCCTTTGTCCTAAAACGGCTCCCATTGCAAAATCACTTGCATCGCACATTAGTTCAAATGGTAGATTCCAATTTGGTGTTATCATGATCGGTGCATTAGTGAGTTTCTCTTTAAGAATATTAAAAGATTTGATACATTCATCTGAAAAGATGAATGGAGCATCCTTTTCTAGGAGTTTATTCATAGGAGTGGCAATTTTTGAAAAATCTTTTATGAAACGTCGGTAAAAACCGGCATGCCCTAGAAAACTCCTAACTCCTCTAACATTGGTGGGATGTGGAAGTTTAGCAATTACATCTACTTTAGCTCTATCCACTTCAATTCCTTCTTTTGAAATTTTATGTCCAAGAACGATGCCTTCTTTAACCATGAAATGGCATTTCTCCCAATTAAGTACTAGATTTGATTTTTCGCATCTAATTAGCATTCGTTCCAGATTAACTAGACATGATTTAAATGTATCACCGAAGACTGAAAAGTCATCCATGAATACTTCCATGCATTCTTCTATCATGTCGTGAAAAATCGCCATCATACACCTTTGAAAGGTTGCAGGGGCGTTACAAAGTCCAAATGGCATGCGTTTGTAAGCAAAAGTACCATAAGGGCACGTGAATGTGGTTTTCTCTTGATCTTCGGGTGCTATTGGAATTTGAAAATATCCGGAAAATCCATCTAGAAAACAATAGTAACTATTTCCGGCTAATCTTTCCAACATTTGATCTATGAAAGGTAAGGGAAAGTGATCTTTTCTGGTGGCGTCATTTAATTTTCTATAATCAATACATACACGCCATCCTGTTACAGTCCTAGTAGGAATAAGCTCATTTTTCTCATTTGTAATGACAGTCATGCCACCCTTCTTAGGTACGCATTGAACTGGGCTTACCCATGGACTATCAGAAATTGGATATATCAAACCTGCATCGAGCAGTTTAATAATCTCTTTCTTAACTACATCTTGCATATTAGGATTTAGTCTTCGTTGGCGTTGCACATACGTTTTATGACCTTCTTCCATAAGGATTTTATGTGTGCAATACGAAGGACTTATTCCTTTAATATCATGAATCTTCCATGCAATGGCTGGTTTATGAGCTTTTAACACAGAAATGAGTTGTGATTTCTCATTTTCAGTAAGAGAAGACGATATTATTACAGGTAATTCAGATTCACCATGTAAATAAGCGTATTCCAAATGGTTTGGAAGTGGTTTTAACTCTAATTTTGTAGGTTCTTCTATCGATGATTTATATCGATATCTGTCTTCTTCTTTTAGCATTTGAATTTTTTCTGTTGTTGGTTCATATCCATTAGCTATAAGTGTAGCTAACATTTCAGCTTCATCAATTGGTTCATTACCTTCTCCTAAAGAACATTCTCCTGTTCCTTGTAATTCTGGAAATTCTTCTAATAATTCTGCATGTGCATCTATAGTTTGAATATAATAACATGTATCATCTGCAGATTGTGGTTGTTGCATTGCTCTATCAACTGAAAAGGTAACACTCTCATCCTCTATACTTAGGGTCAGTTTCTTACCGAACACGTCTATCATTGCTTTAGCCGTGTTTAAGAATGGTCTTCCTAATATGAGAGGAACTTGAGAATCTTCTTCCATGTCCAAAACAACAAAATCTACTGGAAATACTAAAGTACCAACTTTAACTAGCATGTTCTCCATTATCCCTCTAGGATATTTTATTGATCTATCGGCTAGTTGTATGCTTATTCTGGTTGGTTTCAATTCTCCAAGGTCTAGTTTAGCGTATAGTGAATACGGCATTAGATTTATACTAGCACCTAAGTCTGCCAATGCTTCTATGGAACTAAGACTACCCAGAAAACATGGAATTGTGAAACTTACTGGATCAGATAGTTTTTCTGGTATCTTATTCAACAGCACTGCTGAACAATTAGCATTCATAGTAACAGCCGAGAGTTCTTCCATTTTCTTTCTATTTGAGATTAGATCTTTCAAGAATTTAGCATATCTTGGCATTCCTGAAATCACATCAATGAAAGGAAGATTTACATTTATCTGTTTAAATATATCCAAGAATTTGGATTGCTCGGCTTCAAGTTTCTCTTTCTTCATTTTACTCGGGTAAGGAAGTGGTGGTTGGTATGGTTTAACATAAGGTTTATCCTTAACTGTGTTATTTTCATTAACCTTTTCAACTACCGGTTCTTTTTCCTTATCTTGATCAGGTTGTAGTTCTTGTGGAGTAGGAATAGTTTCATCAGAAGTTACAGGTATTTCAGGTGGTTTAAGTGTTGTACCACTTCTTGTGGTAATAGCTTTAGCTGTTTCATTTCGGGGGTTAGCGTTTGTATCACTAGGTAGACTTCCCGGTTTTCTTTCACCTATTAATCTTGCTAGGTTACTTACTTCTTGTTCCAGATTTTGAATAGAAGCTTGTTGATTTCTAAATGCTTGAGCATTTTGTTCATTGGTTTGTTTCTGAGATGTGAAAAACTGTGTTTGAGTTTCAACTAGCTTCGTCATCATATCTTCTAAATTCGGCTTTTTATCATCGGTTTGTTGTGGTGGATTGTTTTGAAAATTCGGTCTTTTCTGGTTGTAAGTATTATTGGATACTTGTTGATTGCTAGGACCTTGTTGGTTGTTGTATGGAATATTTCGGTTATAATTCTGGTTTTGATTGTAAATCGGTCTTGGCGGTTGATAATTATTCTGATAATTATTTCCAGGCCTTTGGTTTATGTATGAAATATTCTCTCTTTGTTCCATTGTTAATTCAATACTGAGACAATCTTTTGTCAAATGTGGTCCTCCACACTGCTCACAACTAATTCGTATTGAGTGAATATCCTTAGTCATCTTTTCCATTCGTCTCTCCACAGCATCTATCTTTGCGGAAATGGAATCTAAGTCATGGCTAGAATCGGCTCTAGCTGCTTTAGATGATCTAATGATATCTTTTTCTTGGTGCCACTCATGTGAGTGGGAAGCAGTATTATCAATAATTTTGTAAGCATCAGTTTAGGTTTTCTTCATAATAGAACCACCAGCTGCTATATCTATGTCTTTCCTTGTAGTGATGTCACATCCTTGGTAGAATATTTGTACTATTTGACAGGTGTCTAAACCATGTTGCGGACATCCTCTTAACAACTTTCCATATCTAGTCCACGCCTCATATAGAGTTTCATTTGATTTCTGTGTGAACGTAACAATTTCTGCTTGAAGTCTTACGGCTTTAGATGCAGGAAAGAATTGTGTAAGAAATTTGTCAACTAAAACGTCCCATGTATCGATCGCCCCTTCAGGTAACGATTCCAACCAATCTTTGGCTTCTCCCTTTAAAATCCAGGGAAATAACATGAGATATATCTGTTCATCCTCCACTTCTCGGATTTTAAATAGTGTGCAGATCCTATTAAAGGTACGTAGATGTTCATTTGGATCTTCCTTCGGCGCACCACTAAATTGGCATTGATTAGTCACCATATGTAGAATTTGTCCTTTGATTTCATAATCTGGCGCATTAATGTCAGGATGAGTAATTGCGTGACCTTGGCCAGTGCGTTTAGCTCTCATTCGGTCTTCCATACTTAGAGGTTCCAGATTCTCCATAATTGAATTTGTTGAATCGGTATCACTAGATGATTCTGATTTAATGGTTCGTTCCTCAACAATCTCTGTTTGAATGATTGGTGGCTCCGGAGGAAAGTTTAATGGTTCAGGATCTATGAACCGTTCCTGAATATTTTCCGGATTCTCAATTGTGAGGTTGGGTTCAAAAAATGGATTATCGGAAATTTGAACTGAAGTACTTGGTCGGCTGGATGACGATTCTAAAGAAAAATCAACGGCGGTTATATTTGCTAAATGTCTTGATCTAGTTACAGGTGGTGAACGTACAAAATGTGATGAACGTCTTGCTCGGTGCATTCACTGAATATCCTATTAGTTTTAAAAAGGAAAGAAAAATTATAATAAGTTATCCAATCAATAGACTTTTCTGATTTTGCCCACGTTTCGAATAGCCAAAAGATGCAGCAGAGGGGCAGGATTCGTTTGGTCTCAATATAATTGAGGACTGTTTGGCTCCAATAACCCGGTCCACGTACAAATCCAACTATTACTACGAACCAGAAAATTTTGATGTCTATCAATTTAACTACTCAAAATAAATTTTCGTAATTTTAAGAAATTTAGATAAGAAGTAGAATAAAAATCTATGTCCTAAAAGCTAGAATAGCGAGAAATAAGAGAGAAAAAGAGTTCGTCGAAAAAGGTCGAAAAACGAAAAATGGTTGAAAAATAAAAGGTGACGGAAAAATAAAAGAAACTTATAAAAACTTAAAAATACTTGACTAACCTAACCTTATTACTACAACTAACTTAAAATTATAATCGCAAATTGAAATTACTAATTGGAATGATAATTGATACATAGTAAAAGGTCTAAAAATATTAAAGCTTACATGAAAAACTGAATCCCAAATGGAAATAACTTAAAAAAAAAAAACTAAAACTTAAAAAGGCGTCGCAAAATTCTAAAGCACCTAAATCTTAGTCTAAAGAAAAAGCACTTAAGGAATTCTA